>NC_059555.1:7667464-7976324 GCF_905220415.1 Colias croceus
TGACTATTATCATCGATATAAATGTCGCGGCTTCACACGTATAAGTTTTCAAGCCAACGCTTTCAAAGTTATGCATTTTCATTTAAGTTTAATTTTCCCGAAGCTCGAATTGGCGGATTTTAATGTAACAATGAGGCAGTTTATTTAGTGTAATCTTTTTGGTAATTGTTCCATTTTTTATGATTTTATAAATAGATATTGATTGATATTGATTTATTAAAAACAAATCCCAGAACATAAGCTATTTTCATTTTTTTATAATAGCATAAAAAATGGCATTAGGTATTTCTTATTTTTCTACGTTGAAAAGAAATTTCTGATCGTTCCATATTTAAAAGTAATTAAAAATTTCCAAATTAATGTTCATAAATTATGGGATCTCATTTATTACAGTAATAATAGGCATGCAACTTAAATAGAACGTTATGAGTTAGCTCCGAAGTTTATTAATTACGCAAAAGTTTACAATTAATGAATGTTCGATTAAATGACGGAACAAACAGCTGTGACAAAGGGGAAATATTAAACCACTGTTTTTGATTAAATTTCCAAAATGACAATGAGAATAAATCAAAGCCCGCTTTCTATTTTCAATCCGAAATCCCGTAGCCCGGCAACGTTGTCTCGAAAATTGTAAAGACTGTTTTCGATAACATCGTCACTGTTAGCTTACGAGATTAAATAAAAAAGCGACTGTAAGCAAATAATTTAACATGTAAAATGCAGCAAGGAGTTTATAACGGTGCCGCGGTGTAAACTTATTATACTGGCTGTTAACGAGAACACCGTGCTCACTTCAAATTAAAAAAAAAAAGAAATACGCGGCAAAATTGTTACTACCTTTGTAACAACTAACAAGGCAGGTCTGACTTGTGAGTGTCAAGACATTACGGTAAAAGCAGTAAAATCCCTTTTAATAAGCAACGGTGTAGGCACAAGAGGCAAACAAAGAATTTCTTTTTTTTTCTCTTTAGTATTGTAGTGGCTTGTTTTTACAGTGAAGATCCTTATTTGTCTTTGGTACGCTATTGTGAGTGTTTTTAGGACGACAATGGTACTCTATGAATTATTACTAAGTACCTACCTGAGAGGGGTTCATGTCGTGAAAGACATTTGCATAAAGCTGCTTTATGTTCGAAATTGTGTAGTAGTCGTATTATAATAAAATAATATGGTTTGAGCCGTTTGAGACAAGCAATGTTAATACAAGTAATCATTTGTTTGCTAGAATATTAATCAAATGAAACCCAATTAGGAAGGTATGTAAGGATATTGCAAATAACGTAAAAGTGTTTTATTTAGGTAAGTAGGTAATACATTATTTAAATAATAATAATAAAATGAATGTCGAATGTTATAGACAATGATGAATGAAATTATTGGAAGTCATACAGCGCGTAATACGTAGACCGTACTTAAATGAAGTCAAATTAATTAAAAAAAAAACAGTTTTTAATTCACATTGTATTGTAGATTGTAGTTCACAAAGCCTTATTATCAATTTTATTTTTATGACTTTAACAATTGTGTAATCGATATATACAGCATAGACTGATATTATTTTCTCTTATTTTCCAACTAGGATCCAAATTCAGAACCTTCTCCACAATATACAGGCTATAATTTCAGCTTCAAGCTATAATAACACAATGCCATTTCATTATAATTCATAAAAAACCATAATATTTGTACAAGCCTATTACTTCGACATTTCCATTCGCAAATATTATCCTTGCTATCAGAGATGAGTGCCACAAAATTATTTTAAAGGTCAAATGTTACAATGGAAGCACAGGTATAATGGAGTTGAGTTTATATTTGCAATATAGTTTAGTAAAAATAGATTTAGGGTAAGGGGAAAACGTGTGCAATAACTATCGAATATCTGACTTCGCTGTCGATTTTTTGGACCTAATGATACCTGCTATAAATTACCTTTACGGGTATTTATTTTGAATAATTATTACCCAAAGACAATAGATCAAAAATATCAGAGGAAATTAAAATTTTAATAGATACTTACCTAATATTTTTTCTAATAAAAAGTATAGCTACTTCCTTTTTCATAATATTAGATACCTACTCCACACAGTAGGTTGCCTGGAAGTGATCACTCTAAAGTGATAAGGCCGCCTTCTGTGCTGGACTAGTTACCTATTATTTGTACCTATGCCAGCATAATAAAGTGTAAATAAATAAATTAAAATAAATAGCTTTATGCAGTGAAATAGAATCTAGTAAGCGTTGGCTTTTGTTTGACTTACCTTTGAATTTTTCAGGTTAATGTCTTATGTACATTAACATATAGGTATTTCTAGCCAAATTTATTCTTACTTTTATCATGAAAGTCATCGATCTTCAAATTCAGACAAGAATGTTTGTGAAGATCATCTATCCTGAATTCCTGTTTGTCTGATCGATTTTAATGAAACTTAAAATATAAACATAGCTCTTTAACACCATGATATTATATTATGTATAGTTTAATAAATTAGATATGTTTATTATATTACACTAGATTTCCGCCCGCGGCTTCGCCCGCGTTTTCAAAGGAAAACCCGCATACTTCCCGTTCCCGTGGGGTTTCCGGGATAAAACCTATCCTATGTACTTGGATTAACAAGTTACCCTATGTGTGCTAAATTTCATTATAATCGGTTCAGTAGTATTTGCGTGAAATAGTAACAAACACACACACATTCTCACAAACTTTCGCATTTATAATATTAGTAGGATGACCTATCGCTGTAATTTTTCCATACTGGAAATATATACGTATATAATAAATAATAATACTGCTATTGCTTATTCATCATGGTAACCCCAACACAATACATGAACTCAATAATTCCAATCCACAGGGTTGAATTCCCAGTTTAATAATATTGAAGCAACAGAACCTTTGTTGACCAGAGTCGCAATATCCGCCGATGTCTTGACAAAGCTGTAAACACACGATATATTGGTATTCAAGGAACTCCAAACCGGATTTCACTCCCTTTGATCCGAAAGATCGAGGTTTGGGAACATTAGAACGAACTGTAGGTATGGGTGAATAATTCGCTTTTTAGGTAGATGTATTAAGTTAATAATTAAACAGTAATTCTCGTTTTATACGTATATTATGTGTTTATATTGAAATAACAATAAATAATCTCTAATATATTTTTTCAACGCATACTTATTTATCAAAATAAACTTCCACATCATGCGACATTGTTGAATGTTGCTTGTATTCTGTACTTAACTAGCTTATTCTCCCTAGAAGTGTCTGATAATTTTTCGCGGCACAAGAAAACAATTAAACAAAAATAGGCTCAAATTTTTTTTTTATTGTTCTGACTAAATAAGTAGATATAAGCATATACGCTATGAATTTTAGAACCCCTGTAGTTTTTGGGAACACGAAAAAACTGAGATCTGAATTTTTAAAACACGTTTGAATTTTGAATTTCACATCACAGGTAACTTCATTTGCTAATTACTCCGTTGCAATTTTCAGTGATCAAAAATTTGTTTTTCACATGAAACAGGTTATCATGTACTATGTATGTAGCTCTGAAAAGACGTAAATTATGAATTTAACCTAAAGAATGGGTGAATTGACATTTGTAGCAAATACCTTCAATATAATCTAATGAGACGCTTTTTAGGTCGCTCGATAAATGGGCTATCCAACACCGAAAGAATTTTTCAAATCGGAACAGTAGTTCGCGAGATTAGCGCGTTCAAACAAACAAACAATCAAACAAACTCTTCAGCTTTATAATATTAGTAAAGATGTACTTATACCGATAATTTAAGAAACAGACGTCACAGAAATGAAGGTGTGATGAATTCCATGAATTAATTTCATCTCAAAGACACGTAGCACATAAAATGTATGAGACACTGTATAAATAAATATTACTCTACCCTGATTTGTGATTCGGTTTTATTTATAAGGCCCGCCATACTGATTAGCTACTGTCTTAGATGGGTATTGGGATAGAATCACGATTTGTTTTGGCGTAAGAGCTTATATATAAAAATGAATCGCAAAATGTTTTGGTAAGCGCATAACTCGAGAACGGCTGAACCGATTTCGATAATTCTTTTTTTATTATATTTCTTGAAGTACGAGGATGGATCTTATGTAGAGAAAACGTAAACATGTACCACGGGCGAAGCCGGGGCTGATCGCTTATAAGCTTATAAATTAATTTTGACGAAGATTTTGGTACCTAAATCTCTATTTATATTAAATTATCGTGTCACAATGTTAGTTACCATACTCCTCCGAAACGGCTGGACCAATATTCATGAAATTTTATGTGCATATCGGGTCTGATAATCGGACAAAATTACCTTTCATCCCTCTAAATGAATGAATTTGTCGTTAAATTAATGGCACTGTAACAATAGTGCCTTTAAAAGTTCTTAAACTAAGAGCTTTTTTCTTTTAGCCTAGTAGATTCTTTCTTCCCGTGGGAAATTCAAATGTATTTAATAAAGCTTTTTTTAAGCTTCTCAGTCTCTTAATAGTATATAGGAAAAAAGAATAGATTAATAGTGAAACTAATCTCGAATTTAATAAAATCGAATAAAAAGCTAATAAATTCTTGGAAGGCATAGTTGTGGAATGGAGCCGGCTCATTTCAAATTAACATTGAAAACAAAAGAATACAACATCCTCAGATAACAACATCATTATTTCTCAGAATGTCAATGAACAATTTATTTTTTAGAGAATTTCCAACGAAGGTGTTTTAAATTAAGCTACAGCCAAACATAATAAGTATTATATTCTTTTAATAGTAAGATTTAATTTAAAACCCTTATATTTATACCTAGTCGAAACTAGAAACGAAGTCTTTAAAAATGTATAAAAAAATTCTCTCTTTTTCAATCTTTATAAGTCAATCAACTTCTTATCAGAATGATTAATATTATTTTGTTCCGTCGTGTAACTTGATAACAACACTTCCTCTGAGATAGTCGGTTTAAAATAAAAATTGTGTTTCTTAGCTATCTGTAGCGTGTAGCATGAAGAATGGCCAAGTGCGAGTCAGTAATTTTCACAATGAGATTATTGTAATGATTTATGTTTTGTTGCCTAAATAAATTCATGGCATTACCAAATATAAATATATTTGCACTAACAAAAAAATATTTGTGGATAAATTATTCGTTTAATTTTATTTCAATTTTACCTTAACCTACTTTTCCGTATAGAAAATAGATTAATGTATCAGATTTTAAATTTGAACCATACCCCATATAGGGTCAAGGGACTCTAAAGTAAATTGGCTGAAAATGCAATTTAAAGTTAGAGGTTCCGTTGGCTTGCTTCATGCGTTCGAAATGATTTGGAGTCAAGTACGCTTCAATAAAAATTGAATTTGTGTCGAAAATATTACATCTTTTTGGACAGAGAAAACTTAGTTATATAGAAATTGAATTAAACTATATTTCAGTATAAAATAAATAAATAAATTAAGTATAAATATTTCAGGACAATTTTCACACACGGCACCATCTGATCCCATACTAAGCTTTCGTTTGTGTTAACTGTTAATCTATAAAAAATTAAAAAAAATCCTGCATAGGCAATAGGCATCCATACTAATATTATAAATGCGAAAGTAACTCTGTCTGTCTGTCTGTTACTCAATCACGCCTTAACTACTGAACCAATTTGCATGAAATTTGGTATAGAGATATTTTGATACCCGAGAAAGGACATAGGATAGTTTTTATCCCGGAAATCCCACGGGAACGGGAACTGTGTGGGTTTTTCTTTGACCGCGCGGGCGATGCCGCGGCCGCGGGTAGAAAGCTAGTTGTCAATATAAATTGTAGTATTTATAGCCATAACTGGGATTCGAGGTTGCAGTAATCAATATAAAACAATACCAAAAACAACATGAAAATATTTATTTCACCTGCAAACCATTTTTGCTTATGTCCCTATAATTCTTGTTTCCATGATAATATTGTAAATCCTTCCACTCATATAAAAGTTAACTTCCTTTGTTTTAAAACAGAATATTTTTTAATAAACACAACAGCTTTTTACATACAAAATATATTTTTTAATAAACACAACAGCTTTTTAATAAATTCTTGGAACGGATCGAAACGATAACCTCCCTTTCGCAGTCGGTTAGAAAATAGTTCACAATGTGTATACATCCATACTAATATTATTAATGCGAAAGTAACTCTGTCTGTCTGTCTGTTACTCAAGCACGCCTAAACTACTGAACCAATTTTCATGAAATTTGGTACGGAGATATTTTGATACCCGAGAAAGGACATAGGCTACTTTTTATCAAGGGAAAATGACGCAATCCCGGAAATCCCACGGGAACGGGAACTATGCGGGTTTTTCTTTACAGCGCGGGCGAAGCCGCGGGCGGAAACCTAGTTTACTATATTATATTGATAATTTCTCAAAGATAAACTATGTCGGTTCATTAAACTTGCTTTGGCTATCTTCAAGTGATATACCACGTTTCTGTATTTGGCCTGAGGGAGCTGAAACCACAGAACTATTGAAACCAAAGTTAGGTTATGTATTGCAGTATTAGGTTAAGTTGAGAGCTAGAAGCTAATCTTAGAGCTCGAGCGTTGTGGTTTGTGATCCTGTGTGTATACATAGAGGGTGTGAATTTAAAGGAAAATACGATAAATATTATTCAGTGGTCGTAATAAATAATCTACTGATGTTGTCAAACTAGGTACCCACTCTGAAAATACAATTAAGTGAAGCTTTTGATTTATTTTAGTTTTGGTATTATTAGAACAGGCTCTATAACGTGAGTGATTGTCATAAATCAGACCAAATTAAAAACATATTTATATTTTTAACCGACTTCAAAAAAAAGAGGAGGTTATCAATTCGGCCGGTATGTTTTTTTTATGTATGTACACCGATTACTCCGAGGTTTCTGAACCGATTTACGTGATTTTTTTTTGTTCAATGCGGAATGGTGTCGAATTGGTCCCATAAAAATTTTATTTGGATAGGCCCAGTAGTTTTTATTTTATGAGCATTTTTGTCTGTATTTGTAAATGTTGCAAGTGAAAGTTTGAAGTCGGTTGTTTTTAACGCAGTTATCACTTGTAAACCAGTAGATTTAAAATCACTTAATATATCATCTAGTGCTACTGACTGTTATTTTTAAACACATAGCTTGTTTTATTTATTTACGTTACAATAATAGTTTGCAATCATGCCGTTCCTATTAATAGATAATAAATGAAACCAGATGAGTACAAGAATGATTGTGTCAATGTTCAACCTTTAACATATGATAGTGGGTTAATGACTCATTTTGAATCACTGCCGCTTCAACAAACGGCATATATGCCAACTAGCTATGCTCCACGGTTTTACCCGTATTGTTCCTCTCCTATTGGACTAAGCGTGATAAATGGGCATACATATAAATGCCAATTAGCTGTGGCCTGTGTGCCGTGGTTTTACCCGCATTGCTCTGCTCCTATAGGACTAAGCGTGGTGATATAGACCCACAGACCCTACAGCTTCATCGATAAATAGACTATCTAATACTAAAAGAATTTTTCAAATCGGACCCGTAGTTCCTGTCAGCTTTGCCATATTAGTGTGGATATCACAGTGAGAGTATATAAAGTATCTACCTACTAGTAGATATAGTATTGTATTTATTATCTGTGGTATAAGTATCGCCAATATGCTATATAAGTACTGCCTCCTTTTATGTATTCAAAGGCGTACATAAAGGTTTAAGGTTGTGATAACGGGTTGATAGCTTTTTTCTTGACTATTATGGTTATGCGTGAACATAACTGGAAGTCACTAGATTCTACAATTTGAGAAGACTATGATTATTATGTTGGAGAGATACGAAATAAAGATTTACTTCTGAAAATATATGCTAAAGAAATAATATTATGGGAATACCTACTCTGCATTATTTAAATTTGGAAGAAGAAATAACAATAATTTACGCAATGATGATTCATTTTTCATATTACACAAATAGTGTACACGTACAAATCAAAATGTAATAGTTTTGTATTATGTTCTATGTTGAAACGGACGGCAGTAGTCAATACTTGTAATCACGTAATTGCCTGTAATGAAATGAAAGGGTTTATAAATATGTCTTTTTCGTTTGGGTAAAATATATTTTCGAAATATATTATTTCCTCCAATAAATCTAAAATACAACCAATTGAATTAAGAAAATAAATACATATTTAAATAATAGATACTTAATTTATCATTAATCGGGCGAATTGTGTATAACAATATAATTTTAATTTCCTACTTACACTGTTGAAATGTGACATACACAATTAATGTTCAAATATGAAGTCATAATGTTTTTCCTTCTCCTGGTGATTAATTTCATTGCCTACTATTTCATCGCAGTGCCACAGATAATATAATATTATACTAGTAATACATGTAGCTACGAAGGTACTTACATATAGACTCGAGTGTTATTGCGGTCAAACTATTATCCCAAAGCAACAGGCTTTTGATTAATACGCCAATTTTGACCCAATCTTATATTGTTCGCACAATTTTTTGGCCAAATATTATTATACACTTTATCCTTATAAGGTACAGGTATGAATAGTGAATATTATCTTGGGTGGTGTAGACTTTGTTAGAAAAACATTTCTATATATGCTTATATGAGGGCATATATATATCACTTAATTTAAAGAGTCATATTAAAGAGACGAAATTTTAACGATTTCTCTAGTTCGTGTTTATTCTAAATTTAAATTAAATTAAAGAATATCGCTGCTGTCAAAGTTGCACCCTTTTCCAAAAACATGTATCGGAACTTTTACAAAACCATACGAAGCCTAAAATTAATAATGCCTTGAAAATTAACTTAATCCCAACTTAACGAAGTTTCTTCTAAGTTTGTGCTTGTAATTTCAAAGCAGGAGTAAAGCCACATCCATTAATATGTAAATCGCATGTGGTGAAAAGTTTAGAACACGCTAATTCATAAACGTGTATTATGTGTAAATTAATATATTTCGAAATATTTATAATTACCATTCAATTTACGTCAAGGGAAAACAAGGCTTCTCGTAATCAAGTTAGCTCCAAGTTTCAAAAGTTGGATTAAATAATATTCTATTAAGTCGCTTATTATATTGAAAGGTTGTGACATTTTTTTGCACGTCTTCATAGTAAAAGCTCTTGGAACAGAATTACAAGTGGCCAGATTAATTAATGCCGCTAAAGTTAAATCAAGCTGAGAGAAACTATCATAATATGTATTAATTAGATTTTATAATATTTTAAAGTGAAACTTTTATTACATCGTCTCAAACTTTTTGGTCTGTGTAGCGCATGTCGCGTGACGCACGATACGTACGATAATTATCGTACAAATACGATAATTTTTAGTTAAATGTCTATAGTGTGAAAAAAAGTTTCACGTTTACCGTGGTTTCATAAAACTACACAACATTTTTTTTTATAATTGTATCACTTTTTTTAGTAAGACTATCCAATTTTAGAAGTAAGAACGTGTAGCTATAATTATGTAGTCTTGTATGCTTGTATGCTTGTATGTTTGGAATTGTCACGTGGATGTCAAACACGTAGTACAAGGTGGCGGATTTTCGTCAGGAAAAATATAGACGTGCGATGCGTGCGACTTAACTTCATTTCTAGAATAATCCACACAAATAAGTGTCAATCATCCGACTTTTTTGGATGTGGATTGTGGATGTTGGATGTCTTGTTAGATTCGTCGTAATGATATTAAAGTTGGCGAATATTATTTTGGTTAAACTATGCGTGACTTTTACAAACGACATATTTACTGGTTTAAAGAAAACAAGGAATATATTACTATAGCCATTTTTACAGGAAAAAAAATTACCTGGCTTTGAGCGTTTCCAAAGTTCTTTCTAGGCAATGTCGTGTATTTTTCTTGACTCTCTTATCCTCTCTCTTAACCTCAAAACCAAAAAAAATATCTATAAAGTAAGGTTAAATGGAATAAATACATCTATTTTATACAATTAATAATCCGACTTATTTCTGTTAATGTAAGTACAATCTAAGAACCGTCTCAGAACAGTTGGAGAGAAATAAGCGCTTTTGTTAATATAATACAAAAGTTGCTATCTGGACTTCGTTGTAATAAGATTATATTCTTTTTCGTCTACATGTACACAAATTGAATGGAGTGTTTGTGGGAACAATTGAAAGCTATTGACTAAATAAATAATGAATTCGTATCATCTATTCTATACCTTCATATAATAAATCTGTAGAAGGGTCAATTCTGTACATTGAAAATATTGAAAAAATAAATAGCTGTTAATTAAATGTTACTGGATCAATACCAAACCCAAATATGTGATGAAAAAATTTTTTGTCTGTCTGTCTGTCTGTCTGTCTGTATGTGAAGGCATCACGTGAAAACGAACGGTTCGATTTCGATGAAACTTGGTATAATTAATAATTATAGGTACCTTATTATCCTGGGCATAAAATAGGATACTTTTTATCCCGGAAAAATACGTAGAAAAAAAAATCTTAATTTTTCTTAATTTTTCCGCGCGGACGGAGTCGCGGGCGGAAGCTAGTTTAATAATATTTAATTGTATTTGTTCATTCGTTCCTGATAACAGACGAAATGACTACACTTATTTCGGTGAAAAATTCAATAGAGATAGCATAAATTAGACGTAATGCCTATAGTATTATAATATTATCTATGCTAATGCGGTCGCGGTCGTTAGTTACCGACTTGGTTAATTTCACATAAAAAATCTTATTATTATGTTAATTATGTTACCGGGTTATGGCTTGTAAAAAAATAACGAAGCAAATTAAATAAACAAAAATAAAAAGCAATTCCGAAACACGCATTTCCGTTCCGTCTCAAACAATTATTTTTTAATGAACCATTGTAATTTATGTAACAAAATTTATTTTATACGATTATGGCTGGCTTCGTTAAATCGAGTCGATTTTTTACACTCCTTCCCTCTTTTACAGATTAATTGATATAAAAGAACAGTAGATATTTATTATGTGATCCCTCTCCCATAAGTAATATAAACCTATTTAAAATATTTGACTTTGGGCTGATTTTTCAATCCTTGGTTAAAACTTATTCATCGAATAACGTATTAAACTACCATTTCAAAAATGTATCATAATTGTCCGTATTTGACAGTTTACAGGTGACATTTTAATATGTTCTTGTAATACTTTATTGGACGCATAAATTTTAACCAAGGATTGAAAAATCGGCCCTTTATTTTATAAGGTAAGCTAGCTTGACAAAGCATTCGTATATGTTATAAAACTAGAAAGGTTTATCTTAGGTAGGAAATATAAAACTATGATAAAACTACAATGTTCCTAAAACGTCTACAATAAAAAATAGCGTAAAATTCTCCATCTTAAACAGCATAAGTAAAATAATCTTTATCAGAAAAGATTTCACTTCATACATATTTAAATAGTCCATGTTATTGAAGGGTAAAAATTCCCGTGATCCCAAAAACAGGGGCATCGTTATTCAAATCCGGATTATACACAATATTATGTCTTTATTTGACTAACAAATACACCCATGTTTGCTGTCCCGACCAGTGCCCACTGTCAGGCTCGGCTTACACGTTGATTATACTCCTTTATATGAAAAAAACAATAGTTTTTTTTAGCCGAGAGGCAAAGGTTTTAAAATGAACAGTCAAATAGAACATGTTAGAGTCTAACCATAGTATACATACTATGGTCCAATTAATAACGTTTATTGTAAGTTTGAATGTGTGTTACCGTTATTTTTTTTAAATAACATATTAAATTTCTAAAGGTTCTGTTGCGTAATTTGAAGCGAGCCAATGTAGCCTCTTTAGCTCAGTGGTAGAGCACTGGTCTCGTAAACCAGGGGTCGTGAGTTCAAACCTCACAGGAGGCAGAAAATATTTTTTTCAACTGTGCTAACGAATAACAAGAGTTTAGCATAACGCTACTTATTTTTAGTCACATATCCTGTATTGTAAAAGACATTTGAATAACTTTATTTTTTTTTTGTTTCAGATTCCACACACAAACTCTTATAAAATAAAATAAATTAGCTCAATAAAATTGTTGAAATAACCAAAAGTTTGCACGCAACGAGTTTGACATTAGAAAAAAAAATGATCCGTCATTATCTGTGGTTCGTTTGCGCGGTAATTTTGACAAGTCGGTGTGGCGCGAATTACTGCAGAGACGCGAATCTGTGTTGCCCGGGCCGGGATAGCTCGTGTGTCGTACAGAAAGCACATCAAAATGCAATAATTGAGGACCTGACTGACAAACCGTGTTATTGCGATCACGCCTGCTTGAAATTAGGCGACTGCTGTCCAGATTTCCGGGAAACGTGTGGAGGTAAGATTAAAAATTTATGTTCATGTTGGATAAAACCTTTATTTTAGATAAACAATTGAAGTAATTTGTGTAATTAAGAATGGTAAGTAATAATTGCTTTCTTGTTTGCACACTCAAATACATATTATAGCTACTGATTATTACCAACTATATCCAGTTTAGCACCTTATTGTTCTTAAAATAGATCATACTGAATTAAGTTCATAAAAGCTCAGTCTAAAGCACATTTCCTCATTAAAAAGAAAATGACTATACAATTAGTATCAAATAAACGTTTTCTGAAGCCATCGCGTGCACCGGCTGAGATTTAATCATATTTTTAATATAACATCGAGTTTCAATATTTTTATTGTGTTGTATAATAACTGTGGAAATGGAAAGGCGTAAGACTTGTGCATACTATAAGCGAATAAATTTATTTAAAGCAAATACTTCGAAATAAGAATCATTGGAAACAGATAAAAAATGTTCTATTGATTATAGCTTGTTTGTGATTGCATTGAAATACTCACCTTATCACATTTGACATTGTCTTTAGACCCCAATAGTAATAATACCGCAGGTACTAAATAGATTGCTCATAAAACGAAGTAAATAATTACACATTACACTTGAATGATTATATGAAATTAGTTTCGATAATAATATCAAATATGTTCGTATAATTTTCTACGTTAACAAATAAATAAAATGCACATCAAACGTTTGGCGCTATGAAGAAAATCTTTTCAAGTATAGCCTAGCTAGTAATGGATAGCAAGGCTTACTTGTCTTCGCCGGTAAAGATTTAATATAAGAAACGTTGTCGTGTGTCAGTCTGTTATATCAAAATTACTGCAGACAGTTTCCTTTTAATAAATCACGCAAATAGAGATATAAAATAGCAGGATATCTGGTTCTATTTAAAACTAGAGGATACGTAAATATAATATTCAGTTGAATATTATTTAATTTTAAAGTATACTGTATGGTGTAAATATTTTATACTTAGGAACATTACTTAACAACAAATTTTGTTTCTTTTTCAAAAAGCGATTCGCTGCTGGCACTCGCCGGCCGCTGCCGCGGCACGCTCGCTCTGCTCGCTCGGCTCGTGCGTTGTTTATTAAAGTCTAACCTAACCTTACCTATATTTTATACGATCTGGCCAAGTGTCGATGACCAAATCGTGAAACGTGATTAAACTATGTTGGCCATTTCATGAAATGGGCAAATCTACGATATGGCCACGACACATACACATACACGTATACCCACACTAATCATTCACCCACGCACACACACACTAGCATACACACACATACGGTCATTAGAGTTTTATAATTAAGGACAGTGCAATAAAACACCGGTGACATTTTGCACTGAAACCTCGTTGCGATTTTGAGACTCAATTAAGTATATTCATTTCACACGAGAGATGGTTGTGAGAAAATTCTTTCGAACATATTTTATCATTTTAAATTAGTTTTTCGCTTCACCTTTGAATTCGTTTCGATTAAATTATAACAGAGAATACTTAATAGTAGCTAACGCTTATTATAGTCACTTATAATTATAGTTTTCACGTTTATTTATAAACCTATTTTCTATTGTGTTGGTAGAAACATTTTAACAATGTAAATGAAGTGAAATAATATAAGCTAAGATAGACTTCTTGTCTATATTTAACAAGCATTTTATTTTGACAAGATTACTCGTAAACAAAGTAAATTGTACAGATTATTAATGGTATAGGTTTAAAATAATATGTAGGTAGTTCGCGCTTCTGTTTTTCTTGGGTTTTGTGATAAAAAAAAACTAGAATACAATCAAGAACAAGTAGCTTAATTTATTACAAACATACACAAACAGCGAAACCTTTTTATAATATTAGAATAGATATCCGGCTTCAACTTTGACTTTGTTAGACGTTATCTAGTTAGAGAGTAAACAGAAGACGGGCCAGTGTTAGCTGTACGAAGCTGGCTTGTGCAAACGAGCTTGACTCAATCTTCAATTATTTGGAACTGTTTTGGGAGGAATTTACGCTTTTGCTTGATGAGAAGATTTTATGTAAAAATTGATTCTAAAGCCAATTTGACTCTATGGTCTTTTAAATTAAATTTATTTATTTATTATAAATTCCACAGTACCTATATTAAATCAAAACATACTTACCAGGTAGGTCATCAAGGTATTGAAAATAAAAACAATCAAAATAATTGCATTGTTATGAATTTAAATAAATTCTTATTTAAATAAAAATAAGTTTAATAGAAACAAAAACTGCATGTCATTAAATAGGTAGCCATAGGGCGTATTCAGAAAGAAAGCTTGAAACTTATAAGCGCTTGTCGGCGCTTGTCATGTTCATATATTTTCCTGCGCGGGTTACCAGCACTGACAAGCGCCGATAAGCGCTTATAAGCGCTTATAAGTTTCAAGCTTTCTTTCTGAATACGCCCTTACAATCAAAGTTTCGACGAATATAGAAGTCATATTGTCATTAACGTAACTTAGCCCATCACTCATCAGCCCCCGTAATCACAGACAATAGAAAATCTATTGTGTCGCGGTCTCATTGGGCCGCTCGGTAGTCAATGGGTTAAAAGAAACTTAAGTACGGCGTGCTCCAATCACAGATCATTGTTCAAGACTTTTCTAATAAAATAAACGACTCCAATTAAATTCAAACTAGATTAAACTATTTATCAAAAGTCCGAGCCAATATCGTTCCGTTACTCTCAATCCTTACCGTGAGGGGATTAGATCGCATCACCGGACTTGCCTTTGACGAAATTTGACTTTCAAGTACCTATCCAATTTACGAACATCGGTAACTGAGTTAAGTATTGAATTACTTAGCTATTTTTGAGTCTATTCTTTGTGGTTAATAAAAGTAAGTGGTCTCATTTTGTTGTTACTTGATTTCCGCCCGCGGCTTCACCCACGTTTTCAAAGAAAAACCCGGGTAGTTTCCGTGCCTGTAGGATTTCCGGGATAAAAAGCCTTTGTCTTTATGGGTCTTCAGCTACATGCATAAAAAATTTCATTGTAATCGGTTCAGTAGTGTTTGCGTGAAAGAGTAACAAACATCCATACATCCTTCCTCACAAACTTTCGCATTTATAATATTAGTAGGATTTTATGCTTATCTGTGTTAAGTGTTTCAATGTTAGGTAAAAGTTTAGGTAACTGTTAAAAATATTTATATTATGACGATTTGAAAGTTCTACCAGAAGTAGTCTAATTGAATAAATAAATGTTTGAGTTTGAATGAAAATAATGTTATCAATAAAATAAATTTGAAATTTAGCGTACCTACTACAGTTTTCCTTTTTGTTATTGTATAACATATTAATATTTATGGAACAGTAATACAACACATTTGTGAATACAACGTGCAACGGCAGCCGTAAGTAATTAAGTTGCATTATTAATAACTAGCTTTTAACCGTGGTTTCACTCATTCATATCTCACTCGTACAAAATAGCCCTTATCATTTTTTCCCCTCCATATTGAGTACCTGAATAAAAATGTTATATAGCCAAGAAAAATATAGAAAATCTATACATAAATACACAGTATAAAACAAAGTTTTAAACTACGTAGTGCTTTCTCTGTCCCTATGTACGCTTAAATCTTTAAAACTACGCAACGGATTTCGATGCGTTTTTTTTTTATAGATAGAGTACCTAATTCAAGAGGAAGGTTATTTATTATATAATTTATTAGATTTTAAACATAGCTGGCGAAGCAGCGGAAAGCTAGTGTGAATATAATTTGTACTACATCATATCTTCCTGTATTATATTATTTATTCTCAATAAATATACGATACGCACAAGGGTTACTTCGTGCTATAATTCGTTTCCCATCCAATAAGTATAGGGTCAATTCTTACGCAGTAATGAGCATCTAGAGGAAATACTCTTTTTATCATAAATGGATTAGTGTACTCCGCTGAGCGTCCCTTTTGATGTGACGTCAAGTATCGACTTGGAAATATATAAAGAGGTGTATTAACAATAAATAGTGGGTATTGGATTAAGAGTATCTTGAAGGTTCTTTGACAATATTTATGTATTATGTATTAACTCTTGGAGCGAAATAGACCGTATTACTTCACAACGTGCAACGTGTCGTAGCTTTACAGTGAAATATGCACGATTCAAAATTTGTGTAACGACTCTAATTAAAATGCGTTATAATTATTATCATAAACAAACCGCTTTGTGAAATTCGTGTCGTGGCCGTAATGCTATTCGATCATGTCGCATTATGGCCATGAAAAAAGCCATGACGCGTTCTGAACATTAATAAGTTTACCATTATACCATCATAATACGCATGAAAAGCCTACTAACATGACAACAAGCTATAGATATTAGGCTAACATTATAATAAGATACATAATCAAAATAATATACGAGAAGCCCTTTCAGTTTTAAAAAGCGTTAATTAAAGTACTATTGTTTAACTAAATATCAAATTGGTGAAGCAAATTTTTCAAGAAAATTGTGGAACAACAAAAACTCCTCAAGGAACATAAAGGCATTTCAGCTTTGATCCATTGTAATGGCCATAAATTAATAATAAACTGAAAGAATGCCTTGAACTTTACAAAACCGCCACAAAGGCTTTCCACATCGCTTATTCTGTTGCTTTTAGTAAGAAAGATGAGATTTACTGGGCCCGGAGTTCAATTTTGCTGCATTTATTTATGTATTACGTCGGTACTGCCATTATTCGAATGCAATGGATTTTAAACGTTGTGTAATGCTTTTTAAACGATGTTTTAAGACGTTATGGCTTGGGCGGATTGTCTAAAAGCGTTTTTAGTCATACCTGCGTAAATTTTTATGTGATAATGACTTTCATAAGTAAGAATATAAAATTATATGTTTATACTCAACACAATATGGAATTTGAAATGTGGGAAATAGGTTTTAATGTGTAGATGACTTAAATAAATTGTAAGCACAGGTAACAAAAGGGTAGAGGCCGATGGATAGGAATTCTAATCTAAAGTAAATCTAATAATATTAGGTATTCCTTTACTCAAATAGGGATCAAGCCAATACAAATTATTTAGTATATTTACAGGGTGACTTAATATAGATGTAATAGTTTTAAAGGGGTGAAAGTATAGCTCATTTGCCTAACCGAAACTTATTTCTTTCAGAAATATTTGATATTTTCAGCTGTACTTTCAACCCTTTAAAACTATTATACTTGTTACAAGTCACCCTGTATACCTTTACAGCATGGAAACAGACAGTTAATCTCTATAAAGTATTTAATTCCAAATACACGTGTATCAAGACATAACTAAGCAAGTTAACATAACATCAAAGGTTACGTAAATCCGTTGAAAACTAAAAGCGTAGTTAAAGATGGAGGCAAATTAAATTGTTCCAGAAATTCCGATAGGTAGGAATAAGTCTCAGTTAAGTAATTGCTCAATATTGCATTTGTATGTTGGGCACTTATTTTTAAAGCGTACGATATTGGTTAAACATTGTTATTTGTGATTGTGATTATATTAACATGTAATAGGACACAAAATATATTTGGTAAAACATATTATGCTTGTAGGTAGATACTATATTATGTATATTTTGTAATAGTAATATAATCATATATACTAGAAGTTATTGCATTTGTCATCTATGGATAGATAAACACAGTGCCATGCCACAAAAATGTACCTAATCTACGTTTTCGAAACCTTAGTGAAAACTGTGCAAAAATATTCCATTACCCACAACCACGTCCTTAATTTTTAAACATTTTGTGGTAACGTTACAGCCTCCTCATTTTATCCCAAATGAGATATTTAATTAACAAAAGAGAATTCTGTAACAACCTGGAATGTTACCGAGATAGCCCCTCAAAAGTTGTGAATTTGAAAAAGCGATTGAACTTCTCGAATACGAAAGTTGTCGCCCGTATCAAATTCGAATGTCTAATCCTTAAGTTTTATGATATCGAACGATTTGAGAATAGTATTTCAGATTGGATAACTTTGTATATTTTAATAATCTATATTCTGTATACATTATTTAACTTAAAAGTAGTCTTTGTATTGTGAAATTAGTTTCGTAAATATGAAATGTTTTTCATCTCAGTTGAAGGAAGTCATTTTATTTCCATTAATTTACCAATTAAGAAAAAAAAAAACACCAGTGCTCTTTGGGTGATGTTAAACTCAAACTCAAACATTTATTTATTCAATTAGACTTCTTTTACAAGCACTTTTGAAACGTCATTACATATTTTAACATTTACCACCGATTCGGAAAGCAGTATCTACGGAGAAGAATAGGCAAGAAACTCCATAGTTGCTCTTTTTAATCATGTCAGTTTTACAATTTAATTTTACAAAATACATAATATGTACATTATAATCATAATATGCCAAAGAACTGTCCTGTGGTTTTTACGCGACTACCCTCCATGGGTTTTTATCGTACATATATTCCTTAATACTGTAATAGGCTCTCTGAATTAGTACATTTTTTATATTAGTTTTAAATTGAGAACTACTAAACTCTTTAACATTATGAGGAATTCTGTTGTAAAAGCACACCTTGACCCATAAATGAATTTTTAACTTTAGCTAGCCGGAAAAATGGAATTTCTATTTTATTTCTGTTTCTTGTGTCATAACAATGTCTATCTCCTACTTTTGTGTGTAAATAAGCGTTATTGTGTACATATAAAATATTATTAAATATATACTGCGACGGTACAGTAAGGATACCAGTATTCTTAAAGAGATCTCTTAGTAAGTCTCGAGCTCGCAAATTATATATAGAGCGTATGGCTCTTTTCTGTAGTAGTAAATCGTGCTATCCCTACAAAAGTCCCTTTTGAAACGTTAGTTTCTATCTTTAGTATAATATTAATATGCATTTACATATTCACCCAAAAATATACCTATCAAAGAAGAAGAAATATCAAAACAAAATAATCCCATGAATGAAAAGTCCAACGTATCTCTTTCACGAAGCTATGAATAGAGCAAAAATATAGAGAGAAATTAGTTATCTTCAACTTTTTCAAATTCACAAGCAAAAGCGTCAATTTGGAGCGCTAGTTTGCAAGTAACTGTGAGTTAAATTACAGCTGCCAGTCCTTAATGGTGATTTATTAAATTTCTTCTCGACTATTCGTAAGCAATGAGGAAATCAGGTTCTGTATAAGTGAATTGCTGACAATATACATACAATTTATTCGTTTTAGGGCTGATTTTTCAATCCTTGGTTAAAACTTATTCATCGAATAACGTATTAAACTACCATTTCAAAAATGTATTCTAATTGTCCGTTGACAGTTTACAGGTGACATTTTAAAATTTTCGTGTAATACTTTATTGGACGGATAAATTTTAACAAAGGATTGAAAAATCGGCTCCTATGATGGATAAGTTGATGATATGAAAAGTGTGATATTCGTCTGAAATAGTGAAATATAATGCCATCTTTCGTCTACAGACAGCGTTGAGTTGTGCATACTTTTGAAATTAACACAATAACAATAAAACAATGAACAACATTTGTCGCAGATTGATTTTTTTTAAATAAATGTTCAGTTTAACTAATTTTATTTATATATATGTTACCGGAAATGTATGAAATCAAGGAATTGTATACAATTCCTAGGAAATGTGTACAATTCCGATACCATTTAGGAAATGTATAAAATATTGTTTAAAAAACTATTTAATGCATGCATATCCTAGGAAATGTATAATCTTCCTAGGAATTGTATACAATTCCTATATCGTATTAGGAAACGTGTAAAGTAAATGCTTTCTGTAATAAAACACGTTGTTATTTTTTTTATTATAGCTCTTATTGATACAATCGGGTAACAGTCATACCGTAAAATTGTAATAATATTATGTTCATAGTTCAGGATACATCGCCCATTTTGGCAAGTGACTACTATCAAGCTAATTTTCCGTTTGTAGCTTTATTTTGATGAGACGCCCAATAATTTCGTGTACGAAAGTCTCGATTGTGGTAGCTAACAGAGATAACAAGGATAAAAAATTTTGATTTGATGGTTCTCAAATATTTATTACTAACTGAATGAATTTTTTTTTGTTCAATCTCAAGATAATTACCTAAATTATTCGAAAAAATATTTGTCCTTCAAAATCTATGGTTTGTTCAAAGAGTCCCCCTTTCCAAAGTGTATCGATAACGAGGTCATCATAAATTATTAATAACAAGCTGATTTTTTTGTTTTCACTTACTTAATGTTTATATAATTCAACAGACATATTGTCCTACAAATTGCGTAATAAATATTTGAGAACCATCAAATCAAAAAATTTTATTCTTGTTATCTCTGTTAGCTACCACAATCGAGAGTTTCGTACACGAAATTATTCGGTGTCTCATCAAAATAAAGCTACAAACGGAAAATCAGCTTGATAGTAGTCACTTGCAAAAATGGGCGATGTATCCTGAACTATCATATTATTATCTTCGATCGTTCGATCTTCGTCGACGGAGCCCCGCTTCGCGGGGCTCCTATTTCTGTGTAGTTTTTTTTTAACAAACCTAACCTAACCTAACGGCTAACCTAACCTAAACCTAACTTAACTTTGAGGGCGAATATCTCGGCTATTTTTGATTTTAGAGAAAAGTTGTTCCTATAAAACATGCTTATATAAGCGTAATCTTTACGATAAAACAATAATAAATAGGTGTTATAATGACACCAACTCCATCAAAAAATTTTTAAGTCCTGCGCCCCCTTTGCTTTAGTCCAACAATAGCCTGCGACATATCAATATCTTAAATGTTTTACATTTCCGATAGCTATTTAGGAAATGTATAGATTTCCTAGGAAATGTGTATAAAATAATTTATTTCACACATTTCCGTACGATTTTAGGAATTGTATACATTTCCTAGGAATTGTATACAATGACGGATTACATACATTTCCTGTAACATATACATTTTGGTTACACCTATAATAATAGTAATAATATTGTAATACTGTGATTATAGCTCATGTAAATTATAAACCATGTCACAGAATAACTAGTAACTTACGTTAACCATGACGTACCTCTATACCTACTTGCTGGCGTAGCACTCTACCACTAGTGCTACAGTGCTACGATAGTACATACAAGAATAGTCTACATAATTTTTTATTTCCAATATTTTGATGCCTTTGGACATAATTTATTTCATGAGTGTTTAATTAGCTTCATACCCAGATATATGCTACTTAAATATTGATGGTTCAATATAGTTAATATTACTAAGTGAAGGTACCGTAAAGACGTTTTTATACTATGGCGCAATAGGTTTACTACAGTTGTGTTGATGAATCTTATTAAATTAAACGAATACAATAAACGAAAAAAATAGTTTCCTTTAGACACTTTTTGCTACTTTCTCTTTTTAGACACCAAAAAACATCGAATAAACCTCGATAGTCACACGTACAATTTTTATTATCAAAGGTTGATAAAATAATCTTCAGAGATAGTTTTCACTTCTCCCCTATTTAAATAATGACGGTCCACGGATAGGATAAAAATGTTTTCAAAATAAATCTGCTATTTGATATTAAATTAGCATAGAGAATAGCTTTTATCCTTTCCAGTGTAAGAAAAGAATATGAACTCAAATATTTATTTATTCAACTAGACTTCTTTTAGAAACTTTTACTAAAATGTATTCGGTTTCTCAATTCGGAAAGCAGTTTCTACAGAGAAGAGACAATTTTAGGTATATCTACTAACTAGGTTTCCGCCCGCGGCTTCGCCCGCGCAGTGAAAGAAAAACCCGCATAGTTCCCGTTCCCGTGGGATTTCCGGGATTGCGTCATTTTCCCGGGATAAACAGTAGCCTATGTCCTTTCTCGGAATTTCATGAAAATTGGTTCAGTAGTTTAGGCGTGATTGAGTAACAGACAGACAGACAGAGTTACTTTCGTATCTATACATATAATAAATCTGTAGAAGGGTCAATTCTGTACATTGAAAATATTGAAAAAATAAATAGCAGGGGGTGTTACTGGATCGATACCAAACCCAAATATGTGATTTAAAAAAAATTGTCTGTCTGTCTGTCTGTCTGTCTGTCAGTCTGTCTGTATGTGAAGGCATCACGTGAAAACTAGCGGTTCGATTTCGATGAAACTTGGTATAATTATACCTTATTATCCTGGGCGTAAAATAGGATACTTTTTATCCTGGAAAAATACGTAGAAAAAAATTAATCTTAATTTTTCAGTTTTATCCATAGACGTTGTTTCGTAGAACCGCGAACACACGTTGCGTATTATTATAGGCCTAGCCGTATTTGGGAATTGGGTCCAATAGATATTTATAAGATGTTATTGACAGAGGTACTCAAAATGGAGAAATAACCATCCACGCGAAGACCGACATCCGCGCGGACGGAGTCGCGGGCGGAAGCTAGTTTATAATATTAGTATGGATTATCTCGATGGAATGATTGTCAATGAAATAAAAAATTCATAACTATAAAAAATTCATACAAATAATAAATTATAAAATAAACCTTATAATACGAACTGAGATTTTAAATTAAAAACACTTTTTAATATTTTAACTATGAACTCATCTTACTAGAAGACTATGTATTTCATACCAGTTATCAGTCGTATCAGTAGGTATTTAAAATAAAGGAAGCATAGTTCTGTTGCAATATTTTTTACTTCTTATTTCCAAAACCCTTCTCCATACTTAACCCGCTACATTGCACCGTGCACACATACAAAGTTACACTAACATATTTTACCCATGAAAGAATTCGCATTTCCCTCATAAAAGTTCAAAGGAACACTCGAAGCAAAACAACAAACATCGTTTCCAGCAGCGCTGAGCCTTAAAAATAAGTGGGGTAGGAGTAAACCCACTACTTTATACTTTCAACCCTCGTGAAATGTTCAATGGCTCTCATTTATTTTAATGTGGAGTCGCGAACCGCTATGCTATTATGGAAGTGGAAATTTTATAGCGTAGTGTTGGTTCTTATTGGAATTATAAAACTAAAGATATTCCGCCTAAGCTACCGTGTGAAAATCACAATGTGATAGTTCTTTAAAATGCTGAAAAGTATAATCCGCTTCGTGAATCATATAGGGTTGCTTGCTTTTTAATTATTCGATTTGAGAAGCCCCAGTGGTCGTATTAACAAGAAATGGTGATAGTATATCAAATATGTAAGCTGGCAAAGGGGCAATGGTTTATAATACACTCTCTTCTTTCGAACAGCGAAAAAATCTCGTTAATAGGATTTTGAATAATGTTGTTTATGATTTTGAATACTTTAATGCTAAGTTTTAATACAATCATAATTGAAGGGAATGTTTATTTATTTCAGCATTTTTTTCCTATTATTTGTTTCTGAGCCATAATAATTGTACAAATACTTTTAAATGAAATTAATCAACAAACCTTACGCAGCGTAGACACTAACTAAATCATAACAAAAGCGATGTGTTTGTATCCATTGTTCAGAATCTCGTGCGTGAATGTAATCGGGTTTTAATCATCGCCTCTGAGTGGTTCGTAATTAATCATGTTAATTGAACTTTTGTTGGCGAAATCCGGACCTTTCCAAGTGCTCTTCTGAGTCCTGTGAGTAATATTGCTCCGTGGAAACAACCGGTTGATTTGCCCAAATTGCGGACTCAGGTTGCAGTGCCTTGTGCAGAAATACTACCCCTTAACTATGTAATTAAATATTTATGTGGAGCTTGAAAGCGGCCTTGCGTTGAAGTAATCTAGCTTATTTTATTTTTAGTCCAAGGCAGGTGCTTTTAAAGAAAAATACAGGAAAATAAAGTTTAGATAAATGAGTGAAAATGATGGCAAATATTTCAAAACATGCATTGATAATTCTTTTTACTAAAGAATTAGAGTCAATGTATTTTTTTAATGTATTATTACATATACAGGAGTAAATTTAATACAATATTAAAAAATAAAAAAAAGTGTTCGTCTGTCTTTCTGTTTGTCCGTTCTAATCTCTTTTTTATCGCGAATTTCCCACGGGATTGACACTGAAGCGCGAAAAGCCACGACTATCGAGTACTATACATATCGAACATCCATACAAACGATGTCGCTTTACAGATAGTATTTAAACACTTTTGCATACATTTGAAGTATTAACCTACTTACTATAAACTCCATAATATTTTGCGATACTTCTTTTAGTTAATCATTCCACTCCCTTGCTTCCAATTGCTTTAAGTCAGCTTACAAAGACTTGCATAGCAGCAGTATTATTGCAGATGTAATGAAATAGTTAACTTTTTATAAATAGGACAAGATTAAAAAATAATAGACTAGATTGCAATGTCTATGTGTTATAGCATTTTTAGCAACTTTTTTTAAACATAAGGAAATTAATAAATGGAAAACATTCTATTGTACACCATGAACACAATAAAAAAAGAAATATAATTACAATGAATAGACGCAATGAATTGCTATCATCTTTTTTAAATTAAAATTATTTATTTCGGTCACTGGTTCCATATTATAGGAATAATGCACATTATCGTAAACCTTTTTTTTATTTAAATAGGTAATTTTTAATAGCATACACACAATTAAATTTAACTACATTAACATAATCTATTTCACCTATTCGCCAAAGTGTTTATTTTAATTAAACGTAACAATCTACGTCATTTTCAATTGGCTGTCCTTGAAAAACTTATCAAGTATTTTCTACATAATTCAAATAAAAATATACTTTAAATGTTGTTTTTAACACGCATTTATTAGCTCCACCTGTCACTTGTATGTTTGGTAACTGACTCCTTTTGACTCGATTTTAACTCTATTTAAACCGACGGAATTAATTAAAAAATTTGTTTAGTATGATTTTATCCAATGATGTAGGTAATTCTTTATTTGTGATTATTTCATTGCTAATTATTATTTATAATTTCTATCATAATAGTCACGTTAACTGAAAATATACCCAATTATCCAGGACCAGTCAGTGTAATGTTGCTTTTTTTAATATTTCATGTGATAATAGGAATCTCTTCAAGCATGTAGGTACATTACTTACACCCCAGAGAGCAGCGTATATGTAATTATCAACGTTTAATTATAGTATTGTAATAACATACATATTATATAATATTGAGATATACATTTATTAGTCTAAGACCGATGACGTATATCTCGCAATATGGTAAACTATCACACTACTGAATATTAAATTGTGATTGTGTCTATGGTATCTTGCTTTGTATGAAGTATAGGCCACATATTCTAATATATAAAATGTCTCAATAATATATTCTAATAGAGAATACATTTACAGTGATAGACCGGACTCTCAGTGGAGTTTCGTTTGCAAAAATTGCGGACCTCAATCTGACTTCTGATATATTATATTATATAGATCCCAGACATCCTATAAACAGATGTTGCCAACCAGTTTTGTGATCCAAATATCGAAACTCGCCATCTTAGAATGCTTCCCCCACTCCCCCATGCAACTATTTCACTGTACGAACTATTGAATCGTAAACAATGGACTATTGTTAATTATTTAAAATAATAATTTAAAAAATATATTCATGAGTTTTCAATCTATAGTGGTTTAAAGTTAACTCAAAAATGGACCATTTTCGTAAATTTTCTAAAAAATCTTAGAGAAAGTGTAAGAAATGTATATAGTATGCTATATATAAGTGATCTACTCAATAAGCTCTTTTATTTGATACCCCACACGGCATGTTTTGGAAATTTTTATTTTTTTCTTTGTATGCCATATTTAATTACCGGGGTGCGGGCAGTGGGACCACAAAACTGGTTGGCAACATCTGTCTATAGGATGTCTGGGATCTATACAATATATATCAGAAGTCAGATTTAGGTCCGCTATTTTTGCAAACGAACATCTCCTTGGAGCCTGCTCTATGAATTTCCTTACCCATACATTAACAACAACGTCTCTCTTGAAATAATTGTTATATAACCCACATCGTTTACAGCTTCAATGTTTTGATCTATTTTTTTGCACTATCCTTTTGCCTAAAAAATAAAGTCGTTGCCTATGAAGTACGTGCTCTATATCACTTCAGGGGCGTTGTGTAAGGAAGAAAAATGACAAATGTATTGTAACATATCCCTATATCCCTAAACACTATTGTGTTTATACACAAAGAACTTTATAATATAATGTGACACAATCATGAAACAATCTTTAATCTCCCAGCATTGTTTAGCCATAAAACATAGCTGTGAACCAAATTAAAAGAGCTTTATAAACATTTCTTCGTGTCCCAGAAATCGCGAACAAAAGGCCCTTTTCAGAATGTCAGTAAATGCTATTAAAAAACACAGACCGGTATAAATAAGCGTCCATTAAATAAAGTGCTGTCATTAGATAAAAAGGACGGCTTAAGAATTTTTAAAAGTATATTTTAGGACTCATTACATTAATGGTTATTGGCTTCCGTAACTTTGTAATGTGCTGATCGATTGCTGAACAAGCGATCTAAGCGTTTGGTCTTTGAACAAGTCAAGTCAATGGAATTGATATTGGTGATGATAGAGGAAAAGATTTTCTTCTTCTCTTCTCATAATATGAGCTAGCAAACCCATATTGTATCCAATGATTATAGTAATTTAAAACACATACTTATTCTTTCTTTTATTTCAGGAAGATTAATTTATATCACATATTATTTATATGACTTCAGCTACGTAATTGTATTATTTGGTATTTTATAACTAAAAATATATTTTAGTGATAAAAATATTAACATTCAAAAATACCAGTAGTACCGTTAAAATTGCTATTTTTCCTTCTTGACATTATAAAATTTAAAGAGCTTCAATATCGGCAAGGCACATTTAAAATGATAACGAAAATATCTTTCGTCGTCGAAAAACATAATTCAGAGAGGGTTACGGCTTGTAATGTTTGTAATATGTTGGTAAATATATCGCTTATAAAATATGTATTAATAATTGCATTTTATGCTGAAGTATTAGTGCCGAGTGACTGCTATTTTCTGTTCAGCCACTGAACTGGAAAGGCGCGTTTTACTCGAATGAAAAAAGAACTAAAGTAGATTATATAAATATCTCTATACTTACGTGTTCAGCGCTTATTTTGTAACGTTGCTGCAAAAATATGATTGTTATGTTTGAATTTTTCACGTCGTTAAAGATCTCATATCATTGTTTCGATTATTTGGAATTTTATGTTTATCCAAATATTAAATATTCATAAATGTTGTATTTAGTGTGGTTGGTTAAACAGAACACAAATACAACTATTTCGAAATTGTCCCCGTAATTTTTAAACACATCTAGGTATTCTAATATATAAAAATCAATGCCACTTTTCGTTGTAATTCCATAACTCGAGAACGGCTGAACCGATTTCGATAATTCTTTTTTTATTATATTCCTTGAAGTACGAGGATGGTTCTTATGTAGAGAAAACGTTAATATGTACCACGGGCGAAGCCGGGGCGGACCGCTAGTATTTAAATAAAAATGAAACCCATTTCGCGTTGTCACGGCATCACGTGTGAACGGGTGGACCTATTTCGAAAATTATTTTTTTATTATATTCATTGAAGTACGAGGATGGTTCTTATGTAGAGAAAACGTAAATATGTACCACGGGCGAAGCCGGGGCGGACCGCTAACAATATTTTAGTTTGTATGTTAGTGACTATTATCCCTAACACTAGCTACAACTTACAACATTTTATAGATAAGCGTATTAAATAATTTCGTGGATGAAGGGATTTATTTAGTAGTTTGAAAAATTATGATGTAAATAAGAAAGCAAGTACCTAGGTTTAGGAAAGGGTTTTTCATCTCGTGGCAATGTATCACTACATAGTATAAAACAAAGTCGCTTTCTCTGTCCCTATGTCCCTTTGTATGCTTAAATCTTTAAAACTACGCAACGGATTTTGATCCGGTTTTTTTTTAATGGATAGAGTGATTCAAGAGGAAGGTTTTAATATACTTGTAATTTATTAAGTTTTAGACAAAGCGGGCGAAGCCGCGGGCGGAAATCTAGTTAATTATATTTTGAGTAAATGTAATATGTAAAATTCAACGTAAATATTTCTTATAGCATGAACGCAATTACTGTAAAACATCCATATCGAGAAATTCGTAATCAAACGGTTCTGGGAATAGCAAAAAGGCTACATAGAGAAAATCGCAATGTAGCAATTTCCTTGAATGTGTGTTTTTGATCAATGGCCGTAAAATATTGTACATATATATTTGGGTTTTAAAAGTAATATTTTGTATTCATTTATAATTGTATTTATTTTTAATAATATTTTGTATTTATGAATAAGTTATAATTTTTAATGATTCATTATTGAATAGTTGCAAGGTATATATATAGATAGTAATATTCCGGTCATTGGCGACTGCACACGGTGACTCTTCTCCATTTGGGTCCCGCGGCTCATTTTCCCAGCGCATATGTTGTCGTCCTCTACTTCTCTTGCCATTTGGCACATTAGTATCTAGAGGCCTTTTTTTGTAAGTTGGTAAACCTTCCTAAGATACCCACGGCCCCCGGGGAAGGACTGAAGGAGCCGTGGGTTATGTCGGATTCTTACCGTCTACGACTAAAACCCCACTGTGTTCCGTCGAGGCGCTTTAATGATGGGGCCGCGGGTATTGGTTGCAATTCTTCCGCGGCTTTATCTAGAGGCCTAATATTTTCCCAGATATGAAGTGTATCCAGATACAGAGACTTTATTTTCCCAGACACACCGAGTGAAACCTAAACACACAGCATGGAACTTCCGACAAAGTAGCATTTATTTATTCAGGAAAGCGGTTGAACAGATATTTATTTACTACAAGCTGGCAAGGCTATAAATAAGAACTTGTGGAAATAGTTTTAATTATTATTTACTAGCTATCGACCCGCGGTTCCGTGTGAACGTACCTTATCGCACGACGTTCTTAAAACAAACTTCTAACAAATAAATCATCAAAAATTTAAAATTAAACATAACACAAATATACATTGAAATGTTTTTCATATACATGAAGCGCAATAACTCTTATCTATAGCCATTTAGTGTAATTTTATCTGTGTTTCGATAAATCTAACGGCTTTTATAAGAGCTTAGCTGTTTTATCCCAGTGAAATAAATTGAGCATTTAACACGCTTAACAACGTTAGACAAATCGAACGAGAGACAATAGATGAACTAAGAACCACACACTTTAAAAGACAAACACAAACCTTTAATCCAAAATAAAAGGACGTAACCACGTCGCTAATTGCCGTGGATTAGACAATGTGGAAATACTCTGTACTAGCTGTGCCCCGCGGTTTTACCCGCATGGCCCCGTTTTTATTGGACTTAGGGTGCTGATACATAGCCTACAGCCTTCCTAGATAAATGGACTATCTAACAGTGGAATATTTTTTCAAATTGGACCCGTGGTTTCTAAGATTAGCGCGTTCAAACAAACAAACTCTTCAGCTTTCTAATATTAGTGTTTTACACAATTTGCGTGTTACTTGTAGACCATCTATTGGAATGATGTTCACTTCATACCTGCACGAATGCAATAAATGAACGCTATCCGTGTCGAGTTTGAGAAATGGCCGGTTATCTGGCTTTATGGGCCATTAGCTAGCTCATTTAGCGATATAATAGATATTAAATACGATCACTATTACATTAGATTCGTAGGTCAATGGATAAATCTTTGTTGGCAAATTTTAAAACGTATTTTAAAGCTAAAAATTGCGTATAAGAGACAGCTTTTACAAGCTTTTGGTGAAACGTTAACGTAAAAACGAGTTTTACATGGTTTTATGCTTAGATAGATAACACTTATACTTACTTATAAATATCTCGTGACACAGTGTAAGTTGCCATACTTCTAGGAAACGGCTTTAACGATTTACATGAAACTTTATATTGTACATATTCTGTAGTGTAGACGAGATTATAATAGGTGTTGTTTTGGTAGGTCAATCAATGAAATGCCATTAGCTCCATGTATCTATAATAAAAAGTATAACAATAATAACATTTAGTTCCATTAGATAACTGAACGCTTCTTTGGTAGGTACAACGTTAAAATCTTAAGCAAGAAAGCTAAAAAATAGCTTAAGCTTTTTGCTTTTAAGCGTATAAGTAGCGCGAAGTTGTTAGTTGCGATTCTCGGTAGATTAATAAAAAAAATGATTGCCTTAGGGTGCGTTTATATGACACGGAATGTTACAGTGTGTCGGCCGCGCGGCGGCTGCGCGGTCAGCCACGCCACTGCGAACCCGGACCATTTCCAGTTGAACGTAAAGTTGAAATTAATTTGAGTAGGTACTTAACTAACTGCGTGGCCGCCGCGCGGCCACCGCGCAGTTAGTTACTCAAAATTAATTTCAACTTTACGCCCTAGTTAATAAAACATAAATTTGCTATAACTGAACAGCCACCGCGCGCGTCGTCCTGCAGCCTTAGTATTCCAGGGCGCAGTAGACTGATCACCTACTTACCTTTAAAGACAAATCGATCAGTAAAACGAAATTGAAAAGCATGCCATGCTTCACGTATATGATAATAATTATCCACTTTTATAGAAATTTGCCTTTCTTGCCTCTCGGACAATAAAACTTCGTAAGGGTATCAATTATTTATTTATTTATTTATGAGACTTTATTGTACATACAAGATGTTCCATCTTGTATGTACAATAAAGCAGACCGGGTTTTTGTTATTTGCTCATAGTACTTAGTTTGCATATAAAACATGTACGTTTATTACAGGATTAGAAATCAAAATACTAATCTAATCATCTTCTTTACAGTTCTCGATTGCGTGGTATCCAGCTGGGGCGAGTGGTCAGAATGCGACACATCTTGCGGGTCTGGCAGCATGGTCCGCAGCAGAACAGTTCTGCAGGCAGCCGCGCACGGTGGGAGACACTGCCCATCGCTGGTGCAGCGGCGAGCGTGCCAAGCACACCATGGCTGTACCGCTGATAGCGATGTGCCTTTACGAGGTGAGTAAAATATCTGACAGCTCCTGTGGGTCTGATAGCATGGTCCCCAGCAGAACAGTTCTGAAGGCAGCGGCGCGCGACGGGAGACACTGCCCGTCACTGGTGCTGCTGTGAGCATGTAAGGAGTAGGTAGAGGTAGGATGGTTGTACAGTTAAAAAAATATTTCACTGAAAATTATTGCTGATAAAATAATTCAGTATATTATTAAAATAACGTTTTTACGACCTAAAATAATATTACCGACAAACACAATATAATTCCTTTGATCTCTTATTATTTTAACCTGGATGTTATGAAAATAAAGGCTGAGATGTAAGGTTAGGATCAGGTGGAAACTACTGGAAAAACGTCTCAAACTGACACTGAAAGTATGCTGAAAGTTCATTCTTTACTAGCGAGAACAGTGCACCTGTCAGTTGTCACATGTTCCCATTTTCCACAAGGATAATATATCATTTCACTTAGGTATTACATTATGCATCTATACTGATATTATAAATAGAAAAATTTATTATATCTATACTAATATTAAAAAGCTGAAGATTTTGTTTGTTTGTTTGATCGCGCTAATCTCAGGAACTACAGGTCCGATTTGAAAAATTCTTTCGGTGTTAGATAGCCCATTCATCGAGGAAGGCTATAGGATATATATCATCACGCTAAGATCAACACAAGCGGAGCCACGGGGGTGAAACCGCGGAGCGAAAATTCCTTTACCATTAGAAGGTTACTTTACATAGGCTATATTATTTGTTTCAGAGGAGACAGCAATGATCCTACCAGGAGTTTTATCCCTCAGTCGTCATTCCAACGACACTGTGGATATCAGGAAGAACTTACGGCTAAGGAATCCAGATGATCCTGAATCGAACGCACATAGAGAGTAAGTGACATTTATCCGGCTATGAAAAGGATTCCTTTTAGTTAAGTTATAGGAGTATTGTGTCCTTTAAAATAAGGGTTTAGAAGGTATTTTATTGTTTGAGTATCTTAAAATTGCCATGTTCCTTCAGGCTTATCAAATATATAAGTAAACGATTTATTTAGTATTTAAAGGTTTAGGTTATGTTACTATTTTTGTAATAAAGTTTAGATTTCAATTAAAATACCTACTGGGCACTATAGAGCAGTGGTGGCTCAGTGGTGAGACCTCGGACTTCGAATCGATAAGTCCGTGGTTCGAGACCAGGCGAGCGCGCAGGAAATAAATTGATTTTTCAATTTATCTGCGCATGTTGTAACATCACGACTGCTCGAACGGTGAAGGAAAACATCGTGAGGAAACCGACATGTCGAAGAATTAAAAAGTTCGACGACATGTGTCATCCGCCAACCCGCACTTGGCCAGCGTGGTGGATTATGGCCTGTACCCTCATAGGAGGCCCGTGTCCCAGCAGTGGGAACGTATATGGGCTGATGATGATGATGATGACCTACTGGGACGTGATCTATATGATAATTAGTAGCAACTTGATATGTAGCAGTCTATGAAACCACATCTGAATATATAATAACCTAATCATTGTATAAATCAGGTAAACCATAATCCCAAAATAGGCAACCAAGACAGTTCCTCGAAATTCAATTTTGACCCTTTTAGTAGCCACAAATTTAATCAACGTTCAATATTAATCTAAGATTATTTCAGGTACTGTGTGCAATTTGAGGTGGTGAAGGTCTCAAAGGCGTGTCACACTGACTCCGACTATAAAGCTTTAAGAGAAGGTTCGTAATATTGGATTCAAGATTAGATGTGATAACAGATACTTTAAAATAAATTATGGCTTTTTATAGAAAATGGTTGTGGTCACAAACTGTTTTCATGGTAATATTAGACGGTGTAAAAAAAATGATAAATTGTACTTACTTGGAATCCTGATGTTGACGTTGATATTTCTTGCTCATTTACTATTAATGATATTTTGACCAGACCTTGTCCATTCTGTCCAAGAGCATAGGATTACATTTCACCCCGCTCACTTGCAACATCTTCACGCTGAGATCTTTACATTAGACCAATTCCATTCTGCATGTTTCTCTTCGATTCTGTTCTTTGCATAATATTTTCAGATCTCTCTAGATTCTAAATTATGTCCAGGTAACACAATCTGCGTAATGTGCGAAGCGGCAGCTCTCAAGCGCGATCTCAAGTGGCGCTGCAGCGGGCACGGTGTGTCGGGCCACGCAACTCGCTTCTATGCGCTCGTGGCCCCACACTGTCATGGGAAATGGGCACGAGCGCAGACGCTTGACAAGCGGAGCGATTGTTGCGCGAATCCCGACTTTATCTTCGTGTAGATATAGTCTAATTTACAATACTGAAGAAGGGAAGGGGTTACAATACTGCTGGATATCCGACTTCCATGAGAATAACTCGTGGAATTAGGACTTGTATTACGCTCTCGGTAGGAGCGGTTGCTGTGCAATTCCGACTTTATCTTTATGCAGATAGAGCGCGTTTTATAATATTCTGATACTATTGAAAAGTTGAGCGGCTTCTGCGCAAATCCCGAGTTTATTTTCATAGAGATAAGAGGCGTTTTACAATACACTTGAGAAGTGCACGAATTTCGACTTTATTTTCATGGAAATAGGACACGTATTGTCGCGTTTGTTCGCGATACTGTCGGTAACAAGTGCAGCGGCTGCTCAAATCTCAACTTTATTTTCATGAAAATAAAATGCGTTTTACAATAGCATCAGCGTTAAGAGCCGTGGCTGCTCGAATTTCAACTTTATTTTCATTTCAATAAAGCGTGTTATACGATACTCTCAGTGTTATGCGGAGCGGTGCTCAAATCTCGACTTTGTCTTTATGTAAATAGAGCACATTGTACCGTACTTGTTATGTAATATTTGGTTGTAATAAAATGTTTGATGTGACTGTGTTTTATTTGATCGGAACGTTAAAGATGTAGAGATGTCTACACGCAGATGCAAATATTTTATATAATGCAGGTTTTCTTCAAGTAGTGACTCTTTTTATCTGCATTTTCAGTTGCTTTTTTTTGTATTATTATACAGGGAGTTTCCCATTATGTGTAGTTTAATCAACGGAAATTATAGTGTTCCAGACACTAATTACGTAAAAATACATAAAACAATACATAAAAATAATTATTTGTTTTTTTCTTAAACTGTGCGTAAATTCTTTGTTTCGTGCGTCCCACTTTAGGGTGTTTACATAAAGTGCAAATAAAATTGTTAATGTCACAAGTATTTTTACGTAATCAATGTCTGAAAAACTATATGTTACATTGATCATAGTAAACACAATCTACCCCCAATACTTTGCATTATACATATCAAACCATATAGTTTTGTTGATTTACCTTTTTCAATTACTTTAAAACATTTTATCATACTCAATCACCATAATCACCAACATATAGGTTATTTTAAGTGGTTATATATATATACAATAGATTCAACATACTATGCATTTAACAGACAGATTAATTATTATGTGATCTTAATAAATCATATCTTGATACGTTAGTATATTGCTATCTGTTATCTAATATTCATTGCGAAATTAATTACTGTATGATATGAATTGTATAGTATATTGTATATGGTTGTTTTGCTGATTAAAATAATTTTGGTTTCACTTCAAATCAATCAATATTTTAAACAAATATTTGGTGAGGAAATTAGAGACATTTCTCAGTGCCATAATATGGATGTATTAGTTTATTATAAAACTTTATCGGTCAGTGTATTTTAGTTTTAAAATATAAAGATTTACATTATCTTAGTTTATAAGGAATACTCGCAATAGGTAGTTATAGTTTTTGACTGAATGAAAGTTAATTTTATTTGTAAAAAATGTCTCATTTTATCATACAGTATGGATACCGCTTAACTCTATTTTGAAATATAGGGTGACTCTCATTTTTAAATTTAAAGATTAGTACATAATATTATTATGTTTATTGATATTTTATGGCAATGAATTCAAGCGTATTCGTTGATGTAGAAAATTACTTTGTTCTTTTTATTAACTTGCATCTGAAGGCACTTTTAAACGTAATCTTTTGTATTTAATGTTAAATACGGTTTAATTATAAAATAATATTTTACTTAAACATACATATATGTATAACGTCACATTACGTCTATAGAAATAATAGATTGTGAATACATATCTAATGAAACCCATGTAAATAATTATAGTTCTTAGGAATAAATTACTTTAGCTAATAAATAATTATGCAAATTAAATACCTAGTGGTTTTATTTCTACACAATTCCTAATTATATACTGACGTACGTATTTGGTAGAAAATTTGTTTGTTGCGTGATTAAAATTATGGCTACTTGACGTGCGAATTTTGTCACAAATAGTGCTAAAACAGAATACATTAAAATCTTATTCTATGAAATTGATGCTTAATATTTGAAACAAATATCATTCGTACAGTAAATTAATTTTAAAATTTCAATAGGAAGGTACAACATTAAATTATTAATTACTTAAATATATCTCATCTCATCCCTTTATTGTAATATATAGAGCTACACTACCACTGTTACCATACTCCTCCGAAAAGGCTGTACCGATTCTTATGAAAATTTGTGTGCCGATACAGAAGTGAAGAAGCACCTAAACATGTCATAAACAGTGAACCAGGAAAGTTTCTAAAAATGGTTATTATTAACAATAATATAAAATATATAAAATAAGTATTTATTTATTTATAATCTTTATTGCATACAAAACAAATACAAATTTCACACACACAGACAGGACATTTGATGCAAAGGGCGGCTTTATTGCTTCAAGCAATTTCTTCCAAGCAACCCGAGCAAACAATGTTTTGGAAAAAAAAAAGAAAATTAAGGTAGATTATGTACACAATAGAAATAAAAAAAAGGACATCACACAATAAAATAAAAGACAACAACAAAATTATGACTAAAAAAATTCTAAAAAACAAGAGAGATAAACCAAAAGGGAAAAAAAACACATGAAAATAAACAGTAAAAAAAAGCAAGAAAAAAAAAATATGACAATAATTAATAATAAAAATAATTAACAGGTTTGCAAATAGTGACACTTAACCATAATATTTTTAAAAGAGTGCGAGACGTCGATGAGGGTACCTACTAAATGGGAAAAGTAAAACGTATCAATAAAAAAAAATAGTTTAGTTCATAATAACACAAAATGAACACGTCAATTTTCTTTATTTCTAGGTAGGTATTTCCTTCGTAACTTGCTTTATACATTTTAAAGTCAAGGGAGTTCCTTATATTTCACAGTAACCAGTTGGTATGTAGCAATTCGACAAAGCAGTTTGTCAGAGCGACAGCTGGTACATAGATTAATTGCTTCTCGCTCAGTTGAAGACGCAGTGTATATGTTGCTATCTTATACTATTGTAGACTGTAGTTGTAACGCATTCTAGTTAGAATTATATGCTCAATATAGTTTGTGAGAGAGAGAAATAGGGAGAGTATTTTTTGAAACTACAATATCCCATTTAAAAGGATACGATAGAGTAATTAAAACACATCTCTTTATTTTTCAAATTAAATACTATAATCACAATTATGAAGAGGGCCCAGCACATATGGTTGCTGATTGGTGCCAAAAATTTCCGACCCTCCAAGTTTTCTATAAGGGAAGAAAACTGGAACCAAATATGTTCTGATATTAAATGAGACAATAAATACCTACTCTTTAACCTGCAAATATTTGTTGTTTTTTTCTTAAACCAGAATAAGACAAGTTTATCCCTAAATGGATCACAAACGCACAGGTACTACTTAATTATAATATTAAGAAAGCAGTAAATGATAAACCACAAAAAACAATCCGCCTCAAAGACATTTCAGTTGTCACCATTTAAAGAATTAGGATAATAAGACGAACTTTTCTTGCACTTAGCTAAGACGTTGCAAGAAAATATGAATATTCATTTAATACAATTTTTCTGAAAGACTCAAGGCGACGATTCGAAGTAAATGTATTCAGGAGTGTTCAGGGCGCTTGTTTTTCAACAATTTCAGTCACAGCTTTTTCTAAGTGACTTCGAATGATGCTACTAGCACTTGAATTGAAACTGAGAGAGGAATTTTAAAGGGAATACGTTTATTTTTTATTTCTTAACTATCGTCTTTTACAGATGTAAAGACATTCTTACATTTTCTAATGGAAAATTACGAAGAACTACCGTGATGGATGATAAATAGTTCAAAAGAAAAAGTGATAAAATATGAGCTCATTCAATAAGGATTGTTGTTAAAGTAACATGCTTGAAACGTGGGCTATAATAAGTATTGTTGTTTTAAATTTACTTAAGATGTTTATTATTTAACAAAATAAACAGAAACCTTCGTGTTTTTCCATACTAACATCTTCCACGGCGCTTCATAATAGTATGATCGATTTATTCTGAGTATAATAAGCCTCGTTTATATTCTATAGAATAAAAATATCACGATATGAAAGAATTGTAACCTTTCTACATATATACAAGTACTAGCTTTTCGCCCGCGTCTTCGCCCGCGTTTTCAAAGGAAAACCCGCATAGTTCCCGTTCCCGTGGGATTTCCAGGATAAAACCGATTCTATGTGTTAATCCAAGTTACCCTCTATATGTGTGCCAAATTTCATTATAATCGGTTCAGTAGTTTATGCATGAAAACCATACATACATACATACAAACCTTTCCTCTTTATAATATTAGTATAGATAAGATATACCTAGTTAGGTACCTATTATTTTCACATAGTATCTACAGTAGCTGGACTTTGCCTCAAGCCTTTTCGACATCTTTTGTAGCGGACGAACTTTTAGGTGCAAACTTTTAGGTTTCTACAACTGTGTTTCTACGCTTGACTTCATATATTTAAAAACAACAAGGGAACAACGTCACATTTAATTCTATGAACTTTTTTAAATATAAATATACTTAACCATAATTTTTCGTAATTAAAATGTACTTTTATGAAGGAAAACAAAGATTTACTTAGTCATATATAATATTGGTTTGGATAGATATCATACGAACTTTATATTTGTTTACGTATTGTCAAATTTGCATGTATATTGGCTCTCATTTGAAGCTTGGAAGTGAGTAAGATATATATCTATGTTCTATACCCGTAATAACATCACGGATGTCAAACTTTGAATACGTCTATTTGTCTGTTTGTTACTCGTTACATCGTAAACCGCTACGTTCACAAGCTACATTACAATGGTGAATACATAAATAAAAGCTCAATTGACAGTATATTATTTATATTCTAGGAGGTAGCAACGTTGACAAGTGAGCATTTTAGTATAGTTGGTTCTTTGATATGCTGTTCCTCTTGCTATTTCGGTTACAGTCCGGGCTGTCTGGCTGGCCGCAGTGGTTGCGTTTAATAGTGCGCATCTTATCTGCACAGGAAAATATCCTTAATTTAAAGTCATTTTTTAACGCGTAATTTTTAATCGTTTGCCTTTAGATAGATCCATTAGACATAATTTTTTTATTGCAAGACGTGTTTTTCGTTGTTAAATAGGTGCCAGACGCAATTTTTATTTCAAAATAATTAAAATATCATCGAAATAAGTGAAATTCCATCAACATGAGTCCCAGTGAAGGATAAGTAATCACTGTGTTACTTATACTATATATAATATTCATTTTACTATTTACAGTTTTTTTGCAACAATCTACCATATCGCCTCCTTTTTCCCAACGAACCTCAAATAGGACGTTAATGTAAACTTGATAAAAACCAAATATCATCAAGAAATTAAAGACTTTTTAACGGATTTTAAACGCGATTTATTCATTGTATTATTTTCCCAAGTCTTTAATTTCAAAATGTATAATACTCGCGTAAAATCAAACACTAGAAAATACAAATATCATCAAATTCATATTTATACCCAAAAGTGTAATAAATATGAAACCATCTATTAAAAATATTAGTTTACTAATTATTCAATATAAGTATTAAAAAAGGATAATATAATATAAATAATAAAGTTATTACTTACCTTTTAAGCGGACTCATGTTGATGTAATTTCACTTATTTCGATGACATTTTAGTTATTTTGAAATAAAAATTGCGTATGGCACCTATTTTACAACGAAAAAAACGTCTTGCAATAAAAAAATTATGTCTGATGGATCTATCTAAAGGCAAAAGATTAAAAATTACGCGTTAAAAAATGACTTTAAATTAGGGATATTTTCCTGTGCAGATAAGATGCGCACTAATAAACGCAACCACTGCGGCCAGCCAGACAGCCCGGACTGTAACCGAAATAGCAAGAGAAACAGTATATCAAAAACCCAACTATACTAAAATGACTTTTTTTTAAACGTTGCTAGCTCCCGTACTATTATTTTTTAACACTTTATGGTGCTGCCAACATAACAAACTAATACCAAAACTTGACCAAAACATACTTACACAGAAGGCGACCTTATTACTTTCAAGTAATCTCTTCCAGGCAACCAACAGAAGGCGACCTTATTACTTTCAAGTAATCTCTTCCAGGCAACCAACAGAATGCTTGAAACAATATTACTAAAGAGGTAAAAAAGTTACAGTACCTACTAATAAAACATCAGTCTTCATTTTTATTTATCTTTATTGGAAATCACACAGAGACATAGACAGAAATATGTATATAAAAAAATTGTATTTACTAAAAAATCCTATCCTACTAAACTAATTAATATTATAAATGCGAAAGTTTGTGAGGATGGATGTATGTGTATGTATGTATGTACGTTCTCTTTAACGCAAATACTACTGAACTGATTACAATTAAATTTAGCACACATATTATAGAAGGTAACTTGGATTAACACATAGGATAGGTTTTATCCCAGAAATCCCACTGGAACGGGAACTTAACGGGTTTTTCTTTGAAAAGGTGGGCGAAGCTGCGGGCGGAAAGCTAGTTAAATGTAAAATACTTATTGCTAATATAGGTAATCACTACATAGTATAAAAGAAAGTTCCTATGTCCCTTTGTATGCTTAAATCTTTAAAACTACGCAACGGATTTTGATGCGGTTTTTTTAATAGATAGAGTGATTTAAGAGGAAGGATATAATTTATTAGGTTTTAGACAAAGCGGGTGAAGCCGCGGGCGGAAATCTAGTAATATAATAATGACTCTACATTAAGTTACGCTACGCTCGCTACGATATACTACGCTGAAAAAACGCACTTAAAAAGGCACTGTTTATATTCATGTAAACGTTAATTGCACAGATTCAAACCCTTTAAAAGGTTATTCCACTAGAAATTTTTACCTCATGATAGCGGGCAAAGTTTTAATTATTATTGCAAAGGGTGAAATGTTAATAGTTTTGGTCCCTCGGCAACTTGGAATTTATTGTTTTAAATCGCTTACGGAACCCACTGTTGGTTTTGTGTGATATTATAACGAACGCTAAATGGTTTTTATTTGTGTTACAATGTTACGTGCGGTTTTGATGATGCGATTTAATTATACTTTATCGTTTGTGTAATAATTAGAGTTACAAAAGTGTTTGAAAGTGATTGTTTATAATACAGCAGTTGCAACATTTCACAATGAATTATGAACAAACTATGCTTCACTTTTTTATGAGCAAAGGCTTAAGGTATAATATCATGATATAATATTCTTAAACCCTGTATTTATTATTATTATTAGTTTAATGACTTTTAAAAACAATCACAATTTATCTATACTAATATTATAAAGCTGAAGAGTTTGTTTGTTTGTTTGAACGCGCTAATCTCGGGAACTACTGGTCCGATCTGAAAAATTCTTTCGGTGTTTGATAGCCCATTTATCGAGGAAGGTTATAGGCTATATAACGCCTAATATACACGCTACGACCAACAGGAGTGGAGCCACGGGGGTGAAACCGCGCGGAGCAGCTAGTAATTAATATAATACGAAAAATCCTCACGACACTTTTGCAAAAGCATATTAATAGCAAAAGTGTATTAGCATTCCTAAAGTTATTTCATTTATCATTTAACTCCTAAATATTGTTAATTTATTTAATTATCCTTCCTATAATTTATATTATAATGTAATGTGAAACTTCAGACATTTTTTTAAGTTCTATAAGATTTAAACCATTAAAACACAGACAAAATAGCATACAGCCGCTAGTATTCCTTAGGCTTCTAATTAAAAGTTTGAAGTCAGTACTTGTTTCTTGGTAATTAAAAAAGGACTCTATGTACTTAAAACTTATTACACTTTTTCTCCAGCGAGTTTTCAGTTTCAGTTTATGACATGGTGTTAGCAGCTCTATATAAATACAGTAATATATTATAGGTATAGCAAGTGTTGGAAACCTTTTTCTTATATTTTTTACAATTAATTCCTAGACTATATCACGTAAATTTTAAAAGCACAATAGTCGGTCTACGTCAGTTCGTAAATTGAATCGCAGCATATTTGAAAAGCTCTATTGGCCAAATAAATGAGATGCTTTATTAATAATCGAACGAAACAAAAGATAAAGATTAATATTTATCATAGAAACAAAAATAATCAATAGTGTCAAAGAGAGATTTCCTTTCAAGTTTTAAATTTTATTTGCACATTATATTTTGTTTTATGTAGAGGTTTCCAAAGGTTGGTTACCTCTTACAGGCGTTAGTTGCTATAATTTATCACAATATCTTAAGCTATTTGAATCCTAGCCTGTCATACATATTAGTATTAACGACCTGCTATGATAATTCTTCTCGAAAAGCTTCGGTATTAAACGTATCTCCAGCATTATAATATATTAAATAAATATATGAACAGTAATAGAGGAGATAATTATATTACATTCCGTATATATTTGTTGATGACAAAATACTTAATACTACTACATAATTTGTACTACATTAATGTGTGTCAAAACTGTTGGATTTAGAAATATGTTATTATGTAACAAAAGATCGAATCTGTGATGGGTCAGCACAATTAAATGAAAATGTTATTTTAATATAATATACATACGCCTTATAGTCTAATTTTTCTACCCACGTCTCGTGAATATGTGTTCTCAAAAAAGAAAAACAGTAATATCAATCTTCTCAAATTGGTAGAGGCTAGAGCAAGCTATCAATAAATCATCTTAGCTGTCACAAATTAAATTATTGAATGTTATCTGTATTTAGATCTCTTGACAATTTAGCGCGCGTGTTTACCTTGGTTAGAACAAAAACTGTCCTGGAATCAACAAATCTTTCTAATTATCTAGAACATAAAGTCCCTCGGAATGGGCTATAAAATAAACAATTATTACGGGCAACCCTTGTTCAAGTAATCCTATGAAACCTTTAATGTTTTAAGTAATTTATTGCCAGGATATTTGATCCTGATGTCAGCAATATTCCCAAATTGTTACTTCATTTATTTAAGCCAATGGCTTCTTAATATTCTTCGTTTAATTGGAATGTTTAGTTTTTGTTCGTGTACAAATAATTTGTTTGTTTAATTGGATGGATATAATTATTTATTTGGTGAATGTTGGACGGTTTGGATATCGAGAGGTTATCGTATAGGATCTCGATATCGATATCGGTAGGTATCATACACAAGTTTTAAGAGGAATTTGTTAGATTGTTATTACACTCAATAGAGTAGAGATCAAAAAGCGAAGGAATTTTTCTGTAGTTAAATAAGCTTAAGTTACTACCTATCTATAACATCAGTTGTCACGAATTCTGTCAAAATTGTTAGAGCCGTTTAAAGTTAAACCGCAGCAACCACAGTTACCTCGATTTATATTTTGTAAACACATCACCATGAGCTTAGTACGTTCTTTTGCGAGATTTATTGAGCTTTTCCTGTTGAATTCGCTGAGATTTGAGAATACTATCTGAAAGAATAGTCAGTAATAATAAGAAACAATTTAGACACAATAAACAACCATTAACATCGCTCTATAAAAGCGCATATCTGCGGTTTCATAAAACAATGCCTTTCACCCTTGAAGCTATTTGGACTCAACCAATACTTGCTAAAAGCTAGCGAACCGTGCAAGCATGCTTGTTGAACAAAAGACATGTCTAATGGCTCTGCACCAAGCCTGCACAGTTTAATCGATATGGGCTAATGTATCCAGTGTTATGGTGTTTTTCCACCAATCATTTACGAGGATGTGCAGCGAGGAATGTGTTTGTAAATAATCCAATCATATCTTTTCATTTAGCTTGAAGTTTGAAGCGATAAGATTGGTTATTAATTACAAAAACATTACTCGCTAGGTACACATCCTCGCACATTATCGGTAGAAAAGCAATGGGCAGCGATGGGCGAATAGAGGCAATCACGATAGTAAGGCCTAAATGTCTATAATAGACCATCATTTTAGATTCATAATCGCCGTAATGGCAGCAAACATCGACGATTATTTGTTGGGCCAACGTTGCCCATTGTGAATAGGGCACATAACACAGATGACGTAAAAGTGAAGTATATCGTATGAAGAAGAAGACCCAGAGTTAAAGTGTAACATGAACATTTCTTAGAGATATCTAGCTAATCTACTTCTCATATTATGTAGAGTCACAAAATAATTAATCAGGTAGCTAAGCAGAAACTCAATACAAACGCGCAAAATGTTTTTGGAATATGTATGTACACATTATACCTATAAATTTTGCGCTACATGATGCTTAGAGTAAATTTTAATATTCAATAATTAATAAAATATTAACGTCCTAGTACGGTAAAACATGACATAATTTTATCCATTATTTTTGTTATTTTCCCCGTCTACAAAGCTATAATCGAATTCAACAAATTAATTATCTAATCAATTACACATCTCAGTTTACAAAATTAAATAATTTGAATATTTCCAGTAATTGAGAGGAAAATTCCGTACAAGAGACCAAAGTTTGTTTATATTTAAGAGAAAAACATCTCGTCTCGCCTTACCTTGTATTGTCGTTTACGGGAAATTGAAGTTTACCAACGGTATTCGTGTTATTTTTCACTTTCAGTTATTTATAAATGAATTGTTAGGAGTTAAGAAAAGTTATTGTAGAATGTTTAAGGTTACGGTGTACCGTGTACATTAGCTAAGTAGATTTGTAGGCTATGACTTATTTTCAACTTTATTTTCTCGCCCTTTTTTCTCTGGTTGTCATGCAGAGAAGTGAGTAATAATTAATATTAAATGATAAGACCTAAGTAATTAATAAATAAATTAAAATAGTGCGTAGTATTATTACTACTTAATACCTACCTATATACCTATTTAATCGTTTACGTGCTAGTCAAAATTTCTGTTTTAATAAAATACTAGAGTAATCATAAATTATGTATAAAACATTTTGCTTTGAACAATGTCTTTATTCCAGTATCTACCTACGTTATCTTAAACAATATTCTACTATTTATATACATAATACTTATATCGATTATGCCACAACTCTGTCCATTGAGCGATATTTTATCTAACAGGCTTGCAGCCACGCTTCAGTGCTTACGTTGTTAGCCATTTAGGGTACCCTAGGGTTATATGATACATAATATACTGCTCAAGTTTACATGGGAGTTAAGGTTTGAGTATCAGCTGGTTTCTGAATTGAGTATTTTACATAAAAACCTCTCAAACCATGCTTTTCAATAGTAGCCTAGCTTTACTTTAAAATGTATTTGTCGAAAGTCTTATTTGTGTGTAATGTACAATTAGAATTAACAATCAAGTAAATTGAAATTAAAAAAAAATTAACAAGAAAAAAATAGGTTAAAGTCAAACTTTTTGTAATTAATATGATGCAACGTTCAGTATTGAAAATATGTAACAAGAAAAAACAATAAGTTAAAAAAGTCATACTGTTTGTAATTACGATGCAACCTGCGGTAAAAAACTACAATTACATAGTTACAGCTTACATTAGAAAAAAAAATCTTATTAATTTCGTAATTATCGAAGTCAAATATAATTATTACTACTAATACTGAACCAAATTGTCACACATTTAATAAGTTTATATCTAGTTCAACAAAACCCACTTCGCAAAGCCTTACCCTCCTTCAAGCGAAGTCGGGTAACAAACTCGACATTACTCCTGCCTTCACAAAGCATGCGAAGTAACTTTAACAATGCAATATAACATTGTCAGAACGAGAATGCCGTTGCGACAAAGGTACTTAATTTAATTACACTTTCATACTGTTAGCATTACATTTCTTAAGATTGAGTGTGAATAGAGGCAATGCAGTTAAATATATGTTTAATTTACGAAAGAGAACACTGTTTATAATTGAATAAAAACTTATTTATCATTGAAATGCTGAATACAACTAAAGTATCAAAAATAGAGTCTAAAATAAAATACCTACATACTTAGATCCTACATACTTATAATATAAAATACTTAATAGTTGTAAATCACTACATAGTATAAAACAAAGTAGCTTTCTCTGTCCCTATGTCCCTTTGTATGTTTAAATCTTAAAAACTACGCAACGGATTTTGATGCGGTTTTTTAATAGATAGGAGTGATTCAAGAGGAAGGTTAGTATATCTATAATTTATTAGGTTTTAGGCAAAGCGGGCGAAGCCAATGGCAGTAAGCTAGTTTATAATAAAATGAATGTCAGTATATGTTGAGAGAGAGAGAGAACTTCAACTAAAATAAAAGTAAAAAATAAACTTGAAATCAGACACCAAGTAAGGTGACTCTACATAAACAGAAGTTTTAACGAGTTGAAAATATTGTGACCCAACGTTTGGCCAGCAATTTTCCACACAAAGGGAATCATAAATGTTGGTCCGTTTTTAGTCAGCATATAATCAAAGGGTATAAGGGCAAATGATAAAGGTTTGTATCAAAATAGGTTATAGTTAGTGATAAGGTATCCTAAGCTGTCAAGCTGACATAAATGAGTTTTGTCAGCTTGACATTGCCCATATGTTTCGAACGAAATTCGAAATTCGAATTCTTCATTATTTTTTTCTTTGCAGTCAACCTTTCAAAAAGTTTGTATAATATATTTCTGACTAGCTGCGCTTCGCGGTTTCACCCGCGTGGCTCCGCTCCTGTTGGTCTTAGCGTAATTATATACAGCCTTCCTCGATAAGTGGGCTATCAAACACCGAAAAAAAATTTCAAATCGGACCAGTAGTTCCCGAGATTAGCGTGTTCAAACAAACAAACAAACAAATTCTTCAGCTTTATAATATTAGTATAGATTTGCACAGTTGAATGCTTAATGGTTTTTTATTTAGTCTATCTTATAAACTAATAAAAGACATCATAAAAACATAACATCAAAAGGGTCTAAGGTTTGAGATATTTTAAACAATGGGGTGCCTTAAATTTTTGCAACAGATATTAAAGGTGGATGTCGAAGAATGTCTTTAAATCTCACGAATTCCGACAATAACCTCGCTTTACAAACGTCGTGCCTGTTTAATTAAACCTTTACATTACAGTATGGTTTACTCACGGTTATTTAAAACGCTACATTTTACAATATAATGACAAAAAGTATATTGATAAAATACACTTTTGTAAAAAGTTGTAATAAATATGAATAAAATATTATGTAGAATTTTGTACATTGAAGATATTTTGGGATATAAGTGAAAAGGTCAAATAAAAAGCAAGCAATAAGTACAATCATAGGTTTATTTCTGGAAGTCTTAACGTAGGTAAATATGTGTATACCAGTATGATACATTTATGTTTTCAATTGAATGCACCAATAACATTTAAATAAAGCCCTGCAGGCCCCGATGACGAATCGTGATGGAAATCTTTTAGGGAGGCCTTTGTCCGGCAGATGACGTCCCACGGCTGAAACAACAACAAATTAAGATGTAAAAAATGAGGAATATATTATTTTATTATTATAATAAGAAAGGTCAATATTAATTAATCCTAAACGCAATTAAAACCGCGACGCTTGTAAGCACAGTGGGTACACACTAGCGTTTTATGCGTAACAAAATATTTGATGAGATACATACGCTGAGTTTGTCTTTATAATGTGTTTACTGATCGTTATGCGAAAACCTGAGCGTGATCATGTTTACATTCAACTTTATTATAATACGTATAAAAATTAAATTGCCATACGCAATATTTTACATAAAATCTGTAACAGAAGATAAAGAGCAAAATGACGAAATACTATGTAAATAATTTAAGTATAGTCCTTTTTATTTCTTACGTTTTCTTTATGCACTGATGAATTTTGATCACTTCAATGAGAAAACGTCAAAGTTCAACCTTGCGTAATCGAGAGGAATCGTTTTACAATATAGGGAAGGGACATTAAAGGTTTCCATGGAAACGAAACGTGTTTGGCGCCTTTTTTAAATAGAGAACATTTTTTAATTTTTTTTCTCTATGTGTACGCTATTGCTCTTTCGAATTGCAGAATTCCAGTGTTCTATCTTATGGTATTTATATTATCTGTGGTTCTATTTTGACAACAACTACAGTTCCCGCCCATTTTGAAGATGGTTCTTTTGCTTCAGTTCAACTTCAGTTAGGTATCAGAATCTTAATCTCATGCACAAAATATATTATATTTTATTGTATTCTTTTATTATTTCTACCCTATTCTAAAAATATGTTTTATTTTGATTTACAACATTTTGCGCATCTTTGTCTTTCTCCCCGTGGTTGCCTGGCAGAGATCACTACATATGGTTTAAGGCCGCCCTTTGTACTTTTTTTAAATCTTATTTTTGTAACCTATAAGTATATTTTGTTTATTGCACAATAAAGCGTTAAATAAATAAATAAATAAAATGCATGAATGCCTTAATTCGAAGTTCAATATCTAGTCATTAGCATAACACATGCATGCATGTAGATTTATACAAGCGGCACAAGAAAGGTCTATCTGACCTTTAGTAAATTCGTTTTGAAAATTACTACAAAATTTTATCATTTAAAACGTGTTATTTTATAAGTATTAAGAAAAAATAATAGAATTTTTATTACAGTTATTTATTACATTAATTATACTTTTATAGTTTCGAACGGTTAGTAATTGTGAACATTCTTTATTTGAGATATTTTTAAGAAGTATTTAGCCCGACTACACCTGCCATTTTCTATGTTTATAACTTTCATTAGCGTTAATTTAAAATAAAATTAAGATATTGCCTTATTAAAAATAGGTACAGTTATTTAAGTTTTTTACAGCGCTTTTCAGATTTTTTCTTAATAAGTAGAAAAAACTTTTATTGAAAGGGTCAATGACTTATTCAATCCTAAATTAATAACACGTTCGTCACCATTTGTAAAAATTTTCACCGTAAATTAATGACCTATTGTAATAGTGCAAATTTATTATTATACTAGCTGACCCCGTATATTTCCTGAGTTAAACATTATTGTTATTTCACATTAAAACAATATTATTGTGGCAACTTATGAATTGATTACAATGTTTAATTTCTACAAATTTTGGAGACAAATAAAACATAACTAAAATGAATAAAGAAATCTGTTAAGCCGGTCTTGAGTTATAACTACCACTACTTTCTAATCTACACTAATATTATAAAGCTGAAGAGTTTATATGTTTGTTTGAACGCGCTAATCTCAGGAACTACTGGTCAGAATTGAAAAAAATTTCGGTGTAAGCCCATTTATTGGGAGGCTATAGGCGATATATCATCACGATGTGACCAACAGGAGCGGAGCAATGCGGCTAAAACCGCGGGGCAGAACTAATGTATTATAATATACCTAATAATTTTGATTACCTATTTATTTTAAGATTTAACAAATACTATACATGCATCAGGATAGAAAATGTTCAGAATAATACATATACAGTACATAACTATACAGTAACAGTAACCGAACCTTCACCTTTTGGCAATAGTCAGGGTCAATACTCAATAACTACAATATTTAAATGTTCGTTATTATCAAACTAGATTCAGGTATTATTTACATTTTATGTATGTTTCCAGCACTATAGCGTATCGCTTACATTTTACAAGATAGCATAATATTGTACCATAAAAATCCATACTTAATATTATAAATGCGAAAGTAACTCTGTCTGTCTGTCTGTTACTCAATCACGCTTTAACCACTGAACCAAATTTGCATGAAATTTGGTATAGAGAAATTTTGATACCCGAGAAAGGACATAGGATAGGTTTTATCCCAGAAATCCCACGGGAACGGAAACTATGCGAGTTTTTCTTTGACTGCGTGGGCGATGTCGCGGGTGGAAAGCTATAGTCTCTTATAAATTTATTAGAAAAAATATATATCGTGGCAGTCTTTCGAATTACCGTACGGTGCCTGGGCTTCCTGCTCTTTCGTTTGTAAATGGTTATAACTAAACAAATAAAAAATACAAATTGTATTTAATATTATATCAAGTACTAGCTTTCCGCCTGCGGTTTCGCCCGCGTTTTCAAAGAAAAACTCGCATAGTTCCCGTTCCCGTGGGATTTCCGGGATAAAACCTAGCCTATGTCGTACGTGGATAATGTAGCTTTTTAAAATCGGTCCAGTAGTTTATGAGCCTATTCATTACAATCAAACAAACAAACAAAGTTTTCCTCTTTATAATATTAGTGTAGATAAAAAAATTACACTCTATCCAACAAAAATGTAATAAATATAACCTTAGGAACTTCGTATTGCCGTATTGCGTCTTGAATTTTAATTTAAAGATGGAATAGTTATTGTTCCGTTGAAGAAAAGACCTCAACAAAAGATAAATTAATGAATAAACTCGGCCCAGCCTTTCTCAAGTAAATTAACCTGGCTTTGTCAAGACAAATTAAGCAATATTTTTGAATAATTTTATAAATTTCAGGGATTTTGAAGACATTTTATATGAAGAACATATATATTTTTTTTACTGCCTCCTGTACTTGAAAGGAAAACGAAAATAATAGTCGATTTAAATTAACGCTACCTTTATAGTTTAAATTGTTTTCAAGAGCCATTTCGTGTTTAAAAATTACGATATTCAATACTGCTCAAAGGATCTATTCATTACAATTTCAACCTCTTCCAATTAATTAACTTTTGTGAAGGGTTTTCAGTTTTACAGATATCGAAATTCACGCTAGATATTTCCTCCCGACCTCTGAACTTAAGCCTAAGTAAATATTTTATATTATCATGTATATATAGTCTATGCATAGATGGTTAATGGTTATACAATATTATTTTTAACGTATTTTCAACGTATCGTTTTTTTTATTGTTTTTTTCTTACCTTTTAATGGTAATTAATTAATGATGAACATTTATTTTATCGCTCTACTTGTAACATTTTAATGTCAATGATTATAGGATGTAATCTTATATACAGGGTTACTTGTAAAACACCAGCAACCTCGCAGGACAAGATAGCTAACATCATAAGTAACAACATTAATTGTTCTACGACTTTTGGCATAACGCAATAAATTATTTTTAAATGATTTTTTAAGCCTTATTGTACTCTCCTAACATTAATTGTAAGTCTACGTTCTATTCATTATCGAAAGGACGACGCGACGATCCCTTTCCCCTCTCCTTCGCTTCTTGTTTACGTAATTTTTGGGATGCGCGTAGAGTTTATAATATTCAAACGGAAAATTAAATTAATATTTATTTTTGTATGAAAATAAAATCTAACAAATTATCAAAAGTCGTAGAACAAATGTTGTTACTTATGATGTTAGCTATCTTGTCCTGCGAGGTTGCTGGTGTTTTACAAGTAACCCTGTATAAAAATGAATCGCAAAATGTGTTGGTAAGCGCATAACTCGAGAACGGTTGAACCGATTTCGATAATTATTTTTTTATTATATTTCTTGAAGTACGAGGATGGATCTTATGTAGACAAAACGTTAACATCTATCACGGGCGAAGCCGGGGCGGACCGCTAGTATGTAATAGGGATGTAATAACATCGTTGAAATAAGGTTGAAATGTAATGTTTTTTAGGCCCGCTTTCATTGCTTTTTGATAATCTTCCAGATATAAAAATTATCTATTTGACACTTTTTGACGTAAATTTTCATGCAAATTGTGTCAATTTAACTAACAAATAAACTACAGGAAGTTATAAAATCGGTTCTAAATACACTGATATTACATACATACATACACCAATAGAAATTCTGAATACAAGAGTCTGAAAACGTATATAGTCTTCATATTTCATTAAGATAATATTAATATGGAGCAGACACCACGAACAAAATCTGTGCGCCAAGCGCGGCGGCGCGGGGCGCGCGAATGACGGCTAGACAGTCATAGATTATGCGATGTCACTGACTCACCGCTATAGAGGCGACACTTTGTTTCATTCTGTCTATTTTATTGGGTGCCACTCCTTACATGCACGTTGACTTTAAATTTTCTTTGTACTTGGGTCATTGTCAAATTTTGCGCAGGTTAACTTGTCCCTCAAAACTTTTTTACTTCTATACCATTAAAAAATTAACTGTCACTAAAAACTTACAGCAAATACAAACTTAATCGCATTAATAAACAGATATTAATAAAATAAAGACTTAGTTTTCATTTTTTATTTTATTTTTTAAAGTAACATTGTGGTTTTTTCTGGTAACAGAAGGGTTTTCCATACAAATTTGACCTGTCCCAAGTAGCACTTCGTTACAGAAAATATAAAATAACTACAATTTCCAATATACCAACCCACATCAATTAAAATATTAATATAAACAGAATATTGCGAATATTTCTAAAAGTACATCTTCAACCCGATCAGTGCTAAGATTTATTTTATAAAAAATATTTTAACTTTGTCCCACGTAGTGTTTGGAATCGTGTGCACTACTATGTTACTAAATAAATCATTACTCAAAATAGAGGTGGCGCTGTTTTCGACTTTCTATTAGCTTGAGCGAGGTTTCTGCAGCCATTGTGGTCGTTCGTTAGGTCTGGGGGTGGGGTACATTGAATCTCAGTCGACCGCGTGGCGCTGAACGTGCCGCGTGTTTTTATTCCGCATCAACATTGTTACCTACCTATTAAAGTAAGTAAAACCGTTTTTTTCTATTAACTTACGTTCACTTTGTTGTTTAAGGGGTAATTATGCTCAATTTGAAATAAAAAAATAACTAAATGCATTATTCTATGATTTATGTCTTTTAGAATGTAAAATTTACAACTCTGTTATCATCATTCTGTTACTTAGCTCATGGTAACAGAGTTGAGTAAGCATGTATTCTGTAACTTTTGTTTGAAATTTTATATTTGTAATAATTTTTTTTCTTAAGAATCGGTTTCCCAAAGTAATTTTGAGTTGTTATATGTAAATAAATCATATTTAATTAAATGTAACTTTGAAGATATTGTTACAGGTTATTCTGCCGTTATTAACGCCCTTAAAATGCCTCTCACGCCAGCTGAGAAGCAAGCAAGTTAACAGAAACAGATCGAAGTTATTTACAGGTTATATAAAATTTAAGTAACAATTAGAAACAGTTAACAAGAGATAGGAGACGTATAAAAAACAATGCAACAGAGAAAAACGAAAGAAGTCTAAAAATAAGGACGGCAATCCAGAAAATCCAGTAAATGCTATTAAAAATGGCCATGAAAAAGTTAAGAATCTGAAGGAAAAGTATGCTATTGATAAAATATTCGACAAGAAGGCCGTTAAAATTTCTAGGCAGGAAATACAAATTATACAAGAGTGTCTTGCTGTGGATCAAAGTTTCATATGAAAAAAATCAGCCCACATGTAAGAAAAATGTTTTTAGAACCAAAATCAATCTTTTCGAACGTGACGACATATCAAGAGTATGCAATTTATTCACTTATAGTAAAAAAAGAACAACTAAGTTACTGTGTTACAACTCTGTTACTTTCGTGTCCCGAAGATTAAAGAACTTAGTTACGAAATTTAGGAAAAGCTATTCAATATAATACTGCTAAATTACAATAGGTTAATTTGTCAGTTAATGAAGCGGTTATATGTTGTAATTAGCTGTTAATTTACAGATATTTCATGGAGTAGTGTAGAATTTAAGGTTTGTTATTATTCATAAAGTAACAGAGTTGACTAAAATTGTAAATAAATTACCGTTAAACTTAAAAAAAGCTTGTGCTTCTAATGGTGATTATAAGATATAAGACTGTAATTAATATAAAAGCCAAAATATGTGCGACTGGCTTATTTAATTTAATGATAAAAGGTAAAGTGTAATAATAACAGAGTTGTATTTTTTCTCCACCCTGACGCACTAAATCTGAAATAAATCTTAAATTATTAGCTAAACATCTCGGCCAACTTGAATTACAGATACTTCAGTTATTTTAACAGGCACGGGCATAAAGAAAAGTTCAATTTTAAAATATTTTCTTTTTCACATTTTTGAAATCTGCAGTTACGTTTACCTGCGCAAAATTTGACAATGACCCACTTACTTAATATTTATTTTAGGTATAAACTGACTTTACTACGCGGGGCTAACAATATCTGGCATATAATATAGGATGATGTAAATAGTGACGTCATATGGAATAATTTAATTTTTTTCGTGTTTTAGGTTCAGTCAGGGCTATGGGAAGTTTTATTCCTTACAAATTGAGCCTTTTTTAGAAAAAAAATAATTTTTCCCTTTCTTCACGGCCCAGACATGGAAACCTTGAATAGAAAAAATATTAATTACTTATCTCTGAACTAGCGGTCCGCCCCGGCTTCGCCCGTGGCACATATTTCGCAATAAAAAGTAGCCTATATTCTTACTCAGGGTCTTAAGATTGTCTGTGCCAAAGGAGAATGCCCATGAAAGTATGGACCACAGTACAGTGTTGCGTCAATGCCAGAGTGGTTTTGGAGGGTTCTTCAATATTCAAAAGATTTTTACCAATTGATTTTTTTGTGATAAAAACAGGGGTTTTCAAGATATTGAGAAAAATGTGAAATAACCTCAAAACTTAAATAACACCGATTTAGTTAGGTTTATGTGTGATTTAGGTAACATTTTATCGTCCAAAGGTTATTTTTCGATTAACATATTTAATCTATGCGTAGAGCTTATGCTTTCAGACAAAGTCTATCTGTTCATCGGCTAGTGTAGGTAGGCACCAGAAATCTTCCGGGACGGATTTCAAGAAAACCTAAATATATACTTAAAAAATGCCAATTGAGTTTTTATTCGGTTTACATGTTGTTGTTGTTGTTGTTGTTTGAATCATTTTTTCACTACATATTCGAAGAAAGAAACAAATAAGAAATAACTGGTTACCTACCAAGCTATGTCATAATAATATTTTTTTTATATATACATATTTATATTATTTTACTTCACTATCTTTGTTAAAACAACCTACAGTGTATAAACAATACCTTAAAGAGTGATTTTATGTTAATTGATTTTTTTGAAACAATAATCGATATTAATACATTTAGCTATTTACCATAGTAAATGTAAAAAGTTACCGCGGTAACCGGTAATGGACACTAAATCTATAATAACGGATCTAAACAATTACAATATGTCTTATTAGATTTTACAAAACATTCCCTGTTCAAAATATATTTTCCGATGGTAAGAAGGCCTCTAAATTGCCGAGATTTTTTTTAATAGTATTGTTGTCTTGATGCATGAGAAAAACCAGTACCAAAAATGGGCATTCTCCTTTCATCAAAATCGGTCCAGTAGTTTATGAGCCTATTAATTACAATCAAACAAACAAACAAAGTTTTCCTCTTTATAATATTAGTGCAGATAAATAAATAATAATTCAATTATACGTTCAAGTCAGTAGCATAGACAATATCAATTAAAAACTTGATTAAAATCAATTAACAAAAAAAAATTGGTGATTGAGTAATTGATTTTCATATTTCATGATTTCACCTTTTTTCAATTAACAACCAGTCTATGCTTTTCTAAATAATATGTAAAATTATTATTTTATACTATAAAAATATACGCCAGCAAATATTACTAACAACACTTATTTCATGCCCAATGTCATATCTTAAATTTTTAATCTATGACAAAATGTCGCCCGCCAAAAATTTTGCTCTAACTAAGTTTTAAAAATTATTATCTAGTTACTTACTGATGAAAAGTTATTCCTTTGCACTTTTCCGTATTCTTTGTATTATTTGTGCAATATCGTAACACACACGTAGGCATATTTGATGCGTTTCACTTTAAAACAAATAAAAAATGAGCGTGACGTTCGCGCCAATGAGCGAGCAAGCGACTGAGTGCAGTTACGCACCATGACGTATGTTGAGTGGAACATAAGTGATGTAGGCGGTATCGTCTCCATATTAATATTATCTCAATGTCATATTTTATGTTTTTAATACGTCACCAGCTGTCAATGCTTCCATGCATCTTTTTTGTTTTTCAATTTGCTTTTAAAATGTTTTTTTTTTCATGTTCTCGTTACATTGATATTCATGTCACTATCATATATTATGTGTAGTCAGCTATAATAAACGTATGTTATCCAAACATTCTGTAAGAAATTAATTTGTATAAATTAAAAATGTTGATGTATGGAAATATTCAAACACGCTTTCCTTTTTTCTACAAACAAAGAAGACTACCTAATACCTATATCTTCTTTTTATAAGTGTTATAGCTTATAAGAATTAACTTTCTTTAGTTTTTTCTTTACTATTCCTACGTAGATAAAAGATCGTAACAGAAGAAATAACTTTTTGAAGTAATGTAGGAAATTCTGGGGTAGTTTTTCCCCGTACACTAAAGTTTTTCCAAGGCAAGTATTAGCTGTGTTTTACCTGAAATAAAACACATATTAAATACTTACCTATATTTGAAGCTTACTTATTGAGAAGGTACCTAGCTTTTTCCGCCTATTTTCCCTCTCTTTCTCGTTGTATATATGCTATCTCTCTCGCACACGGCACACCTCTCACCAGGTGGCGCGGCCGGCGCACGATAATGTGCAGGCGCTAGATCTTCTTCATTGAGTCGAAATACTCAACAGGTGGGCGTTAAGTGTAAGCTTCAAATATAGGTAAGTATTTAATATGTGTTTTATTTCAGGTAAAACACAGCTATTAAACACTTGACCGTAATTTGAAGCTTACTTATTGAGACCTGTTTGTTACCCACCTGGTGTACAATATATGGACGCCAATGTGAATTTGAATAGGTACATAAGTAATTACTTATTTCTTTATTTGAAAGAGTAAGGTGTGCAGATAGTATACCAATAAATCACACAAATTTTTAAATTTTTATATTATTTATATTAACAATAAAAAGTTAATCAAATAAGAACCAAAAAGTAAATCATAATGATTAAAAGTATTAGAACTTATGAGATTGGTTCAAGCGTACCTTAGTTAACCTTTTGGGCTTGAAAAGTTAAAGTTACTACAATTTCCACTATCTTTAGCGTAAATCTGCGAAAGAGCAAGTAACGACTTTTAATTACGCATTTAGATGTTACTTACAAAATTAAGCAACAGCTCATCACCGACGAGGCAAGAATACCTCAAACTCAAACCTTTATTTATTCAATTAGACTTCTGTAGAAGCACCATTGAATCCTCATAACATAGATTTACCAGCTGTCTCAACTCACACAGTTCTAACCCAACCTGCTACTAGCGGACAAGTAGAGACCTTGGTCTTTACTTTTAGGGTCAAATAAATTAAAAGGTCATCCCTTGGATAAGGTAATAAAATAAACCAGGTAAGCGGTTTAAATTATAATACAGATAATATGTAACATCCAACCAAAGCGTGCGGTGTCTATTAATGTTTAGAGCCAACGCCACCGATCATAATATAAACATGGCTGGTACTTTCAGTGCAATGCATGAATTATTTATTTAAAACTGATAGGTTTTAAACTCTGTACTGGAAACATATAATGAACTCAAGAAGTTAGAGACTAAAATGATAAGAGCTTATCTGTGTCCCAAACCTGCAATTACTACAGCTAAGTACGTTAAGTTTTAATCAAATTAATTTTAAGGTATAGTTATGGTTTACATCAGAACTTATATACCAAAAGTCTCGGGACTACATAACGTGACTTATTTATAATGAAAGTGTTTGTGCATAACATCTAGGCCATCAACAGCTATATGAACGTCAGATAGGAAATGAGCCAAATTTATCCAGTAAGTAACAAAGGTTTTTAATTATACTTATTCTAATTCAACCAACTTCTACTAGCTACTCCGTATGTCTTTTGGGTAGACGGAGGCAAATAGGATTTTTCTTCCGACTATAACATTTGATATTTGGAAAATGTATACATTTCTGTATACCTTCAGAGTCAGATTCTAGTGGTGCAGCACTAAACACTGTCTATTAGGTGAATGGTGCTGCTGACCGGGCCTTCAGTTCTGCTTTCCAGAATACCTTCGCCCTTCTCGGTGCTACTACTACTGAAATAGCAGTACTCTTACACGTCGTTCAGGCCTCGAACTGACTAGGATTTCTCATATTATCGTTACAACCCTCGCTCGCTCTAACGAGAACAAATTATCGCTAAGGAATTCTGCTGCAGGACAATGGCAACAGATTAATATGCATTATTATGTTCAGGAATATGGTGCGTTCTGAATACTATCGTCGTCTGAAGGTATCTCCTTTCGATTAACTGCATTAAGGGTGCAGATCTGATCCCATTTTTGTTCCGTAGGAATGCTACGACTGCCTAAACGATAAACTGGACAAAGAAAGTTGCCCTGAATATGGTCGGTTGTTCCAACATCCCTAATATGGCTAGCTTACCTTAGTTACCCCTTGATTGTAACTGCTACCAATGGAGGCACTGCTCGTGGGTTGTCCACAGTTTTTCGAGTGCAAAAATGAAGAACTGAACTCGTGGGGATCTATGTCGAATGAATCTGTTTTAAGATTATGAAAGGACAGTTGGTTGTGGATGCGAAGACAGGACGTTACTTTAGTCATCTGTAACCACCACGAGAGGCAGCCACGGACAGTGATATAGTAAGAACTAAACTAGCAAAGTTTAGTTGGCTTACTAGACTTTGTCATGTTTAAAATGCAGTATATCATCTGTATAGAATTGCATTTATGACCATTGATAAACTTAATTCAACCGCAACCACGAGAAGCAGGCACGGATATCGATATAGCAAGAACTAAACCAGAAAGGTTTAGTTCGCTTATCTGGTATATTTATAATGTTTCAAAAGCCGTATAGTCTGTATTGCATTGCATTTATTGCCCCCCCCCCCCTTCAAATCAAAGAAATGTGAAGTCATCTGGCAGAGCTTTCTCGTGAAGGGTAGGGGTTCCAAGTAATATCTAATAATACGAGGCTTTTGTTTGGAAGGATTGACCTTCCGTTATTAATTATCCTCTATCCTAAGTAACTCAATAGTCAGAATTCACAGCACTCGTTGAGTCCTTAAACGTTTTACGTTAATAGTTGCATATAAGTTTATTATATAATATAATAATCCTGGTGGGATGACAAGAAACTTGTCTAAGCAAATGATTATCCTAATCCCTCAGCGATTTATTGTTTGAGCCCTGAAGAAAAACTCATGGGTGCCATAATGAGGCCAAACGGGTTGATAAACGAGTCGAATAAATTGCCTACAAGATCGGGCAACTAAAGTAGGCCTATGAGAGGTCAACTATACATAACCAATCGTAATTTGTTACATTCAATCGCTTTGCGATTAAAAAATCTCTTCAGGTGATTTTATGTGAAAATTGGTCGGCTAGTGCCATGGAATTACGATAACAAATATACCATTGACACAAGGCTTGGTGACAATCCTGGAAACCACCGCCACAAATCATCTGCGAGATGATATTTGATCCGACTCGCCTCCCTTTGTTGTGATTCTCTGCATTGTGAGGCTCTGCATTGGTAAATACAATTTGTTCAAGTCGCAATTTCCATAATTGATAAACCAATGGTGGTTTCCTGATTAAATAAGCGTAAGCTAACCTTTTAGGATACAAAGTATTCATTTCATGCGTCCATTATTTAACGTCTCTTACCTATTTTATTGTATTTATTAGGTTATATTACTATACTTATATTGTATAGATGGCCCACTGTGAATTAGATTTCAAAACCTTTTTCTACCTACCTTAGAAGAGTGAAGATCCGTTACTGTCATCTCTAACATTTTCGTGGGTCCTCGTTGACGAAAGCAAATATCTATGATCATTTTAATGATCAATCCTTTGTATATTTGCACCAACCGCAATCAAAGCCCCGCGAGGGCCGATATATATTTGCACCATTTCCCCGTGAGGGACGGTCGTAATCAAAGCCCCGCGAGGGCTGATATATATTTCCACCATTTCTCCTTGAGGGCGGTTGTAATCAAAGCCCCGCGAGGGCTGATATATTTGCACCTATTTCCCTGCGAGCGACAGCTGCGCGAGGGATGTTTGTAATTTGAAATAAGTAGGGCCTTCCCAAAAATACTTAATAGTCACCCTGCGAGGGTGGGTTTAACCTGGCTAACGAACCTAACCTGCGAGGAGTAGCGGTTAAACCTAGCGGCCACATTTATGTAATCTGCTTCGAGCAAGATTTAAGGTGCTAATATAAAATTAGAAGTTAATAATCATTTAAAATAATAATATAGTAACAAGGTACTTTAACTTATTTTCCAATGCTAGCAACAGCTGTCCAGGATGAAATAAGAATTGATTTGACAATGGTAATTAATTGTTATGTATATGTATATAAAAAGAAGGCTTTAACTATTTAATAAAGTCAAAATTCAAATCATTTACACAAAATTTTAAAATGAACTTCGATTCATATTTAATTTAGTTCATACAATCGATGTCACATTCAGTTGCTTTATATCCGTTAATATTCCTTACGAACGCAGCCATACGTGGCCATACCATCGTAGGACGGTTTTATTGCACAAAATAATCTCCGCTCACCCGCAATTTTTTACTTTTTGTCAAGGTGTACAAGTTTATAATATTATTCTAAAACGTTAGAATATGTGAATAGTAAATCCTTTGAAATGTCTCTAAATTTAATTTCTAATTAAGGTATCTCGATAACTATACGATAACGTCTCTTTCCAAACTAGAAAATTTAAATGTAAAATTTTGGCACTTACTCGTTTTAACCAAAAAGTTGCATCATTTGAAACATAGGAAACGTAATATAAATAAAAGTAATTTTCAAACCAAAATTGCTGTGTGTAATACCTATGTCTATTTTCGCTTATATACGGATCAGATTAATACTCATAAAAGGACACGTATAGACTACGGATACTTTTGAATGTGTGGTACGTTCATGGTACCTACTGAACATGTGCATTGTGCGTATTCCATCATTATTCAGATGAGCGGCTAACTCCCGGACGATTTATAACATATCTCGACATGTTCGGACACGTTGTGATTCGTGCAATTACGCTAACATCAATTTGTTCCTGTTATAGGTAATACCTATATAATTTGTTCTTTGAGCTGACTCATCTCGTTCGATAATTTTTAGTTATAAACTATACTCCGAACCGTTCCTAGTGATAACGACAATGTAATAAAGTCGAAGCAATGGATTGCATGCCTGTTAAGCTTTGAGTTGGCTCATAGGATTAGCCTTGGATTTATCCATACATACTATTAATATTCACTTGTAACCTTGTAATAAAAACACATTAAAAATGAAATAAAATAAAAATATCTATATAAAAGAGAGGGTATTTGATATATTTAGTCAATATCAAATAATCACAAAAGTAATATTAACGATACGAGTAAAGCCGAACGGTAAATCCGTTAAAATCTGCTTTACTCACAGTATTAGAAATTCAAATATTCATTACTATATATTGCATTACTTATAAAATATTTCAAAAGAAAAGTTACTATTTCACGTAAAATGTAACGGTTGTATCGTTAATTTTAAATATCTAACATGCTATTAAGTATTTAAAGCATATTGAAAAATAAACTATTGCTGAAGGATTCACTAAAAGACCTCAGCATTTTAAATAAAGTCCAACGGATATACCGTCGATTTAAAAGATTTTTGCTCATTTTTAAGTAAAATGTCATTACAATAGATGTAAAAATAACTCACTGTACCGATCCGACGGGATACACTTTTTCACACTTTTAGCACTTGCAATATGCAATACTTAATACTTAATAGCACCAAGGTTGTAGTCTTGTAGACAACCTTCTCGCGGCGGAAGCTAGACGCCAATGAAGAAGATCTAGCGCCTGCACATTATCGTGCGCCGGCCGCGCCACCTGGTGAGAGGTGTGCCGTGTGCGAGAGAGATAGCATATATACAACGAGAAAGAGAGGGAAAATAGGCGGAAAAAGCTAGGTACCTTCTCAATAAGTAAGCTTCAAATTACGGTCAAGTGTTTAATATATGATTAGGGTAATATAGTCGACCGGCAGGGGTCACGGGACTATCGGCTCAAAACACCTCATTTACAAACAATGTCCTGCTGTACGCCGTAATTGTTGCGGTGCAAGTGGTGGAACTGGGCTGAATGTAAAATGACAACTTTTAAATTTCAGTTATGTAAAATTTCCCGTGTTCTTTATATCATAATAAGCATATTTCGTTAAACATATTATGCATATTTCATTACTATAGTATGATATGCATGACGTATTTAATATTAATGTTATATTTGTGATGTTTTTAATATTAGTAATAATAAATCATTTTATAAGATGCTTGGATGTCGATGAGGTATATTTTGTTCAGAAAATATTTATTTATTTTATTAATTTCTGATAAACATTACATAGGAAATATATAGAGTTTGATTGGTGTTGCTATTAGAATATCCCCAAGCTGTTATATTTATGGGAAATTTATACCATACTGTCTTTTGAGAGGCCTGTGTTTGATCCTTTCGAATTATACCTCATCTTACAAATGACTTCCTAAACCCTACAACACTATGCTACCTATGCTTCCACAACAAATCAGACGATTCAAAATCAGCTGTTACTGTAAGAATCCGTTACAACTGGGCAGTATTCAAAACGCCCAGTATTAATTATACCATCGACATAGTATAGACCGAAATTGACGCGTAACACACAGGGTGTTCTAACTTTAATGAACCTAGTCTTTGATAATAGCTTAGCGGGTTTCACTTAATCACATTTTCCTAATTAATTAAAATCGTATTAGCAATTTAGGAGTTTAAAAGCCCTTCTATATAACAAATAAATTTGTTTTCCTTTATACTTTGTTTTATTAACAACCTTTTAAATTCGACGTATATGAATGAGCAACCTTTTTTAAAACTAAATGTACATAAAAATATTTATGTTTTTTTTTATTAATTTAGGCTATCTCCCAAAGAACTTTTGGACAATTCTAAAAGCTTTCACTGGTTATTACTTTTCGCATATTTTTTATCACAAAAAATGTATTTTAACACGGGTTAAATCGCTGGCATAATCTAGTACAACCTATGAAAGCAATACGTGGTATACTAAATCAAAGGAATGCCTTTGTTCATTGACATGGAAAAGCCAGGAGTTCAAAATTGGACATCAAACATCAGGACTCAAATTTAATAGCAGCAACAGTAAATTATTTATCAATTTGGTCTATTTACGTTAATTTACTGTAATAATTCATGTTTGCACTATGAATACATATTATATTGATAAAGTTTACTACACAGTGCAATCTTCTAATACAAATTCCACTTATTAGTGATAATAGGAAATATATAATTGAGCAGAAGTTATCAAGTCTCCACAATTCTGCGTAGAGGAGTGACAGACCACTTTAAATCCATACTTAATATTACAAATGCGAAACTAACTCTGTCTGTCTGTCTGTTACTCAATCACGCCTTAACTACTGAACCAATTTGCATGAAATTTGGTATAGAGATATTTTGATACCCGAAGAAGGACATAGGATAGGTTTTATCCCGGAAATCCCACGGGAACGGTAACTATGCGGGTTTTTCTTTGACTGCGCGGACGAAGCTGCGGGTGGAAAGCTAGTGTTCTATAACTTTCAAATTATTCACGAATTTCAGGAAACAAAATGGCTCCTCAATTAACATGGGCACGAAAGTACCCACACATACTATTAATTTAATAAAACAATTCATATACCCTATTCTACATAAATGATATAATAATTGAGTTTAAAAAGTCCCAAGGTAACTAGATTTATATGCAATGCGTGTAAAATTAAGGCTCCGGCTTAACTTCGGTACACATCAAATGAGCCAAACGTCAGCGTCAGGCTTAAGAAAAGTTGTGGATTATGGCGGGAGTTTTATATGCGTACGATGTTCGCGACATTGCGTGACTTCTGTCTTGTAAACAATGGGATTCTTGTTAAATAAGGCTTTGTTAGTTACGAAGGGTCTTAGAGTTTGCGAAGAGATGTGCAAAGTTTTTATTTTTATTTTAGACTGATTGATTTCCGGATCCCTCACGAATGACGAAAGCCCCATGTCCCAGCAATGGGGACTTAGTGGGCTGATGATGATGACGATGAGTTCTAGCTAATATTATAGCCAATGCTTAAACTTTTTTCAGTTCTTAACAAGACAACAAATAAGTCAGGTAAAAAGAGAATATCTTTTCCGAGTTATTCGTAAACATTCTTTTACGAATGATTCAAAAATTCAAATTCAAAAATTCTTTAATTGGAACATATTACATAGTAAAGAATGTTAAACTTGTTATAAGATGGAACTTATTTCATGTAAGAAGGTGGGCGTTAAAGCATCCGTGCCACAGCTCTTATGCTTTTACGGATGTCATCGTAATTTAAGTTAGGTAATGTACAATTTGTTATTATGTTTCAAATAAAGAATTTTTGAATTTTGAATTCTTCCGAGTTATTCGTAAACATTCTTTTACGAATGATAGAGTCACATAGAAATTGGAATTCAATAAAGTCAGTTGAAACTGAATTTCACGCAGTCCAGGTACCTGTATCGATTGACTAGCTCTGTTCTCAACTAAGAACTAGACGATTCAACGAATAATACTACTGCTATACATAAATCATCTAGAATAGAATAGAAATAGAATAGAATAGTAGAATACTCTCCGCTAACTTAAAAATTATGATTAAATAAATATAGGTTATAAAGACTGCTTCATTTGAAACTACATGAATCATGAATTAATACTAGATTCTTCCACAAAATACAACGCGCAAACAATTTGTTAAAAGTAAAATAAAATACTTATAATATATTAAATCTTTCACAAGAAGCTTTAAGCTCGATTCTTAGGCTTCATAATTTTAAAGCATTTACCACCAGGATTATAAACATAACTTAATATTGCAGTTATTTATGAAACATTTCTCCAGCACAACATATCACTATATATTAAAAAACAAAGTCGCTTTCTCTGTCCCTATTTCCCTATGTCCCTTTGTATGCTTAAATCTTTAAAACGCAACGGATTTTGATGCGGTTTTCTTTAATAGATAGAGTGATTCAAGAGGAAGGTTTTAGTATATTATTTATTAGGTTTTAGACAAAGCGGGCGAAGCCGCGGGTGGTAAGCTAGTTTTATAATAATGTAGAAAAATTTAAATAGAGGTTTACATTAATAAGGTAAAATACCTTCAATTAAATTATAACGTAGGATATCGTAGGCTGTAAAAGTTCTCGTCGTGTTCGTGACAGCTGACGAAGGAGCATGGAACAATATGTCAAAACTTTGAGAGAGTTGGTTTAAAAATATTTATTATATTATATTAAACTATTACAAGTGCCATTTTTTATTTTATATTTAAATAGCATTCAAATAAAAAAAATTAAAAGAATAGAGTAAAAATCGACCATGAGCCAGGATTTTGGCGAAAGATGTGGGGGTTCGAATCTTTCCACATCGTGCTCCAGTTGTGTTGTCGTACAAAATGTTTTATGTAAATAAATGAAAAATATCTTTACGAGTTATTTTAGGAAAGTAACGTGTTTATTTTAGCATTCGAAGTGGAATTTTATTTAAAATATCAAAGGTCATAAAAAAGGTATCTTCATAAATTATAAATTACGTACCTGAAAGAGTCTATTTTCTATAACAGATGATTTTTGTAAAAAATAGATACGGTTTTCTTATTTTAAAATAAAATCTTTCTGAACTGTATCTCCGGTCTCAAAATCTCAGATACTTTACATGACCGATGAAATTATCACCATAAACATGAAGAATGGTAACAATAGTGTGCTTTATTACCTCTTAATAAAGCATAATAAAAAAGTGTATTTTAATAAAGGGTAAAAGCTGCTAGATTTTCTATTGGCAAGCAATTACCCACAATTACCAGTAAATTGCAACAATAGGATCGAGATTGCGATCCTAGCTTATTATGCAAGCTTCTTTTATATTTTCATTCCATTTTCTTTTTCATAAGCCCACTGAAACAAGCGGGAAAGAAGATTATAGTCTGTACCTAATACGTATATTGCACATTAATATAAAAATAACTATGAAAGAATATCTATATATATAAAACTCAAAGGTGACTGATATAGTGATCTATCAACGCACAGCCCAAACCACTGGACGTATCGGGCTGAAATTTGGCATGCAAGTAGATGTCATAACGTAGGCGTCCCCTAAGAAGGGATTTCCCGAAATTCTGGCGGGAACGGGGAAAAACGGGGATGCACGTACGAAGTCGTGGGCGGAAGCTAGTTTTTTTTATAAAAATTCTAATTCTACGAACTCTTTCTTTGGAAAGAATCAAGCTAGGAACTTTTTTCGAACAGATTAAACGTCACAAAAAGTGAACACCCCGTATAAATATTTTTAAAATATCCATTTTATAAACATGGTTTGTGGTTACCTGAGTCCAGACGCGTAGTGGTGTCCGGCCGGTGTCCACAGGTTCTATTCCCGAATTGATTTTATATTATTTTTGTGATTTCCTAAAGCGCTACTTTAACGGTGAGTCGTGTTTTATATTGAAATTAGTTATAAGTAAAAGTGCTATCAACATTTTTAATTAAGGTATTTTACTAGGATAATAGTTAGTCTCACAATTTCAGCAAGTTCTGACTAGCTTGTGTAACTTAAAAAGAAAAATATTGTATGAAAATATAAGTAAAAAAAGTGTTAAATAAGCTATCAGTGACTTTATCAGTAAGCAATCGATTAAAAAACATTCACGTGATAGTGTTAATATTAAGGTCATGATTATAATAATAATTAGCATTTACGTTCAGTGACGTCATGGAATATATACTAACTGTGCCCCGCGGTTTCAGGGACATTTTTTAATTACTGAACGATAAGACAATAGCTGTTATATTATGTTATATTATAGGTACTGAAGTGAAAATCAATGTGATTTCACATTACCCTACATCTTTTTATTATCTAATGATTGCATTTAGGCTTTATTTAATAAAATTATTGTAGTCTTTGTTAATTTTCTAATTAAGTTATGTGCTAAGCCTAAGAACCAGACCCTCAATGCCTAATCGACTCTAATAAAAATAGTATCTTAATGTTTCATAAATTTAGTACTAATTTAATTAGTTTTTAATTTTTTTTTTATGTGTATCAATTTAACAATTACGGGTGTCTAAAATTAATACAATAATGTATAATGCCTACCAAGAGAAATGTGTATCGTTGTATAAAACGCATTCCTTAAGTGAAATGCCTCATCAATATTAATATATAATATATACAATGCTACCTATCGATTTAATAAAAATGCGGAAAACCTTCCAGAAGGTACCTTGATGAATTTAAAATTATGCTCTAACTTATTTCACGTATTAACTTTATAGTAATTCTAAATCCTCATGTAAATCATTCTAATAGCTAAATTTCGTTTTTATAATCTATACTATTAATATTATAAAGCTGAAGAGTTTGTTTGTTTGTTTGAACGCGCCAATCTCGGGAACTACTGGTCCGATTAAAAAAAAATATTTCGGTGTTAGATAGCCCATTTATCGAGGAGGGCTATATAATTATCATCTCGCTAAGACCAACAGGAGCGGAGCACTGCGGGTAAAACCGCGGAGCACAACTAGTACAAATTATATAAAAAAAATATGGAGTCCAAAAATAATTCGAATAATTATAATTAAAATTATATCGTGGGTTTCTCAACAGTCCTATTATCTTCTCCTCTAAAAGTTGTTAATTTAAATTAATCGTTTTCACGACACTTTTGGACTTCTGAAGGACCCCAATGTCCCTGAAAGGTAAAAGTAAGGTTCTAAGAATTACTCCATCTATCTCTATTTTTCCTTTGAAATAAAATGAGACAGTATTATAATTTTTGAGGTTACTTTAACTCCCATAAAAAGATATTATGCTTAATATAATACATAACTAAATACTATTGTAGTAGTTATAATTAAACTCAAGTAATAATTAATAATTATGTAATTAATATTGAAGATTTAAATTTCCATTTGCAATCATGAATAACTTATTTGTACAGCTTATAATAATGTCTGCAACTAAGCATTCCTCAAATGCCAATAATTAATATCTATTAAAAGCTTCATCTTCCACTGCTCATGTAGTTGTTTTATTGTGAAATAGCTGTGCCCCGCGGTTTTACTCGCATTGCTCCGCACCTGTTGGTATTAGCGAGATGATATAGCTTACAAGCCTTCCACGATACATGGGCTATCTAACACCGAAAGCATTTTTCAAATCGGACGAGTTATTCTTGAGATTAGCGCGTTCAAACAAACAAACAAACTCTTCAGCTTTATAATATTAGTATAGATGTATTCCATACTTAAAGAATATTAAAAAAAACGCATCTTAACTGCGTATGTAATTAATATTAAAACCTTATTTTTCAAGACAGTTTAACTTCATTAAAAGTTTCATTGTTAAGCTATTATGCAATATTTGAATATGTTAATAAAAACTGAATACCAACGCATAATTAAAATATATTATTGTTACTTTTAATTAAATATTAATGACGCTACCAGACAATCAAAGAAATTTTAAATGCTTTTTTTAAATCTTTAACAATGAAAATTGATATGTTCGACTTTTGAATAAAAAAATGGAATGACTTGGGAATACCATATTTCATTGCTTTATTTTGTCAATTATAATTCGATAATATTATAAAATTCGTCTACTTAATTTCAATGGATTTGCCTACATTTTGCTTCTTTTTTAATCGTGAATATAACACTTAACACCGCCTTGGACTGTCGCCAATTCGGTGTTAAGGTTTCACATATTTATTACAGTTTTAAAAGAACGGATTTTAAAATATCCGTAGCAATTTCAGATAATTATCAACAATTTAATTCTTTAAAATGTTAATCTTCTGTAAACTTGCCAGCACGATTCCGTGTTGGATTAAAAAAAAAATAAGTGACAGCTCATGTCAAAATTTGGCGGGAATGCAAAAAAAGTATCTCTTCTATCTATGGAAAGTATTTGATACCTACAGCCTTAGAGTATATAATATACTCTAAGGATACAGCAATTGGCAACTATATTTGTTTCATTGTTACAGTTAAATGATTTAACATAGAAATAAATAAACAAGTCGAATTTTTGTTAAAAATATTCCAATTAATGTGCATATACGTAGTAGTAACTGTTTAATGTGCATATTTAATCAGGTTCTAAATAATACCAACTTATAAATATGTACCAGGGTCGCAATGTCAATATGGAGCTACGTCTATTCAACTGGACAGTTATTCAATACATTTGCATTATTGAATATTATGTATTGTAGCTTTTTATGCATACCATTAAAATCTTTCTATTAAAAAGTCTTGGAATGACGAAATTTAGAAATTCAAGATTAGATTTGCCTTTCATTTTTCAGCACAGCATTATGTTTTTGAAAAATTGGTCTTAGTTGATTAATGAACTTCTTTGTAGTTTTTCGCTACGGAAAGTTCGCTATAATATGTCTGTTTGTATGTCCGACCATTTGTCACTAGACTTATAGGCTGATAGACAGTTAAAATTTTCATAGATGATGTATTTCTGATGCCACTACAATATGAAATAATACAATTAGTGATAACTGCGTTAAAAACAACCGACTTCAAACTTGCACTTGCAACATTTACAAATACAGACAAAAATGCTCATAAAATAAAAACTACTAAGCCTATCCGAATAAAATTTTTATGGGACCAATTCGACACCATCCCGCATCGAACAAAAAAAGAATCACGTAAATCGGTTCAGAAACCTCGGAGTAATCGGTGTACAAACATTAAAAAAAAAAACATTCCGACCGAATTGATAACCTCCTCCTTTTTTTGAAGTCGGTTAAAAATAGGAGTTAAGGAAAGGTTGTATGGGTGACAAAATTTTTTTGTTGTAGCTTATTTGTACCGGTTGGCCGGTTTTTCTCGTAGTAGGTAATTGATGAAATAGCGATAACGAAAATACATCATTCGTAAAATTTTCAGCTTCCTAGCTATCACGGTTTATGAGATACCGCCTGAAGACAGACAGATAGACAGCGGAGGCTTAGTAATAGAGTCTCGTTTTGCCCTTTGGGTAAGGAACCCTAAAAAGAATGCAAAAAAGTCACTACTAAGGAGTCATAAGTAATCGAAAATTAGAAAAACCCTTCATTCCAAAGGTCTGTAGGTACCTTAGGTTCCTACGTGGTAAATTATTACTTTAATTTATATAAAAAAAATAAACATGAAAATGCCACACAGAATTTCATTCATGTAATTATACTTGCAAAATTGGAATAAGTCATGGAATAAAACAGTGGAAAAAATCAATATTACAATTATTTTCATTAATTTAAATAATATTGACGCAAAGAGGTATTTTTAATGTTAATTTTGTATTTATAAAGTGTACATAATTTATTTGTTATATATCAATAATTCGGTTTCGCGATTAGTGACCTTTTAATACATTTGTAGATATTATAGTTACTTACATTGATTTCGTTAGAAAAAAATCTTGTCTTCTGTTTCTTCTATTAGAAGCTATAATAAAATGAATCTATGTATTGATAATATTAGTATCCATTCTGTAGTTATCTTACATTGTATTGTATAACTCTATTCTCTATATTAATAAAAGCGTTTGTAATTACACCTTTTTGAAGTACAAGATGTAGTAGCGAGGGCTACCATGTAGAATGTAATACCAACACAACAACACCATTTTTATTGAAGTGAAACTTCTTACAGTCGTGGCAATACGGCGATATTCACGTTATTGAGTTAGGCGACGATTTGGAATCTTTGAATGTTGCCATAGAAGTTTCACTTCTGACACGTATGCTCGGCACAAACACTTCTTCTTCTCTTAATTAATATCTCCTACCAATTAAGAAGGGACTGCGCCACTGTCCAATGGGAGAGACAGGGATCAATAATTGCAGTTAGTTATAAGGCACAAACTCTTTTTACTTTAATCTTTTTATTATCAACAGATGGCGCCTACCCCCGTCTCAGAAGACCGTCTAACGTCTGGACACCGGTTGTCACACCCACCGCCTGGTGACGAAGTACTGATCAGTGGTATTTCTGGCTATTTCCCGGATTCCGACTCCGTTATACACCTGCAGGAGAATCTGTTTAATAAGGTGATTATTTACTTATGCTAGAGTACCTGATTATGTTAGATAATACAGATATCACTAATACTGCAAGATAAATGGACGAATTTGCGTGGCACTGCAAGTTTGAAAAAATAATGATAATTGTTTCTAAATATCTCAAAACATCAGTTCAGTTATGTATATAAAACTTAGTTTCAAAACGACTTCTTTCGAGTGATTTAAAAAAGTCAGACAACTTGCTAAAAAGTAAAAACCATATCTTCAAAAACGAATAAAAATCATGAGATAGATTAGCTGAAACCTAGCAAGCTTACATTCTTACTAATAATTCACACACGTAGGAAAATTATAAAAACCCAATCAGAATGATTACATATTATAAACAAGGTGTACAATATATAATCTATAATAATATTATAAAGAGGAAAGGTATGTATGTATGTATGGTTTTCACGCATAAACTACTGAAGCGATTATAATGAAATTTAGCACAGAGGGTAACTTGGATTAACACATAGGATAGGTTTTATCCCGGAAATCCCGCAGGAACGGGAACTATGCGGGTTTTCCTTTCTTCCCAAAAACGCGGGCGAAGACGCGGGCGAACAGCTAGTATTATTATAAAACGTAAGAATAAGTGAATTGTAAAATAGAAAATTATCAAACATTAATCTTTTAACACTAATCAGGTGGACCTAATCTCCGGGGACGGTCGTCGATGGAAGCTCGCCCACCCCGAGATCCCGCAGAGGACAGGCAAAGTGAATAATGTCAACAAATTCGACGCTTCCTTCTTCGGAGTCCACTTCAAGCAGGCCCACACTATGGACCCCATGTGCAGGATCCTGTTGGAGAAGGCGTATGAGGCTGTGATTGATGCTGGTGAGGTCCTGTTGGTCTTAGCGAGATGATATACTTATTTAGATTATTATAGTTTATAGGCTTCATCATCACTACATAGTATAAAACAAAGTCGCTTTCTCTGTCCCTATGTCCCTTTGTATGCTTAAATCTTTAAAACTATGCAACGGATTTTGATGCGTTTTTTTTAATTGATAGAGTGATTCAAGAGGAAGGTTTTAGTACCTATATAATTTATTAGGCAAAGAGGGCGAAACCGTGGGCGGTAAGCTAGTGTAATATAAAACAACGTCACTTCCCGCTGACTGTCTGTCTGTCCCTACGTAAGTTTAGATCTTTAAAACTAAGCAACGTATTTTTGAATAGGTAGAGCGGTGCAAGAGCGAGCTTTTAATGTATTTATGACTTGCTAAGTTTTAGATAACCCGGGCGAAGCCGCATGGAGAAAGCTAGTAACACATACAATTGAAACTCATAATGGATTCGAAAGCGTTATAAACCATTATCACTAACCCACCCGAACAAAGACAATATACACACACACACATATAACACTAGCTTACCGCCCGCGGCTTCGCCCGCTTTCTCTAAAACGATTTGAGATTTAAACCATCCTATCTCGCAAGTTGGATCGAACTGCACATGGTGTGCGAATTTTATTATAATCGGTTAAGTGGTTTAGGAGGCCATTGAGGACAAACATTGTGACTCGAGATTTATATATATTAAGATAGTTACACACACGCGTTCTATAGTTACTATACCGAATACCCATATTCATTATCAGAATGTATAACGTAATCTAAGCTAATAGATCCTTGATCTCTCCACGAATGTTCGACAATTAGCGAGGGATTATACCATATTACGGGAATGTTTTCTTAGATCTCCTCTTACGTTAAGTACCTACCTATATTTATATTAAGCTAAGAATGATAAGAATCAGGCTTATTTTCATTATATGTTTTAGCTATTATTAGGTGTAATTTATAGATTACTTTCTTATATTAAAACTTCTTGGTAAAATTAAATATCAGCTTTCTTTTATTTTGGTACCTATTCTTTAAATTTTTTTAAGAATAGATGTCTGCGCAAATTCGCTGATTTAGTACCTTAATAAATGCTTTATTAAATTGTTTTAATATAACTTTGAACAGTAATAGGTAAGTAGGTACCTAGTACTTTGATAATAGTAAAATTTCTGAAACATGAAATCAAACTGTTAGCACAAGCGATTCTAGCGTGAATAATAAAGGAAATCGATTCAATGCTGATTTTAAAATTCTGTTGGCACTAAAAAGACGACCTAATACCTAACAAGGTTTGTATGATTAAGTAACGAATCTGTCTGCAAAAGGGCGCCAAAACCAAACTCAAAAGAGTACGAAACTTACGTTACTTTAGATATCACACGCATTGATATATTATTTGCAATAAGCGCTCTGGGACTAGCTCTTCGAAATCTCGTTATTTAGCCATCATTTAATTCAGTTCTCATTTTTTAGTTCACGATACTTTAACCATCCCAATTTTTTTGATAATAGCTTTCCGCCCGCGGCATCGCCCGGCAAAGAAAAACCCGCATAGTTCCCGTTGCCGTAGGATTTACGGGATAAAATCTATCCTATGTCCTTTCTCGGGTATCAAAATATCTCTTTACCAAATTTCACGCAAATTGGTTCAGTAGTTAAGGTGTGATTGAGTAACAGACACACAGACAGAGTTACTTTCACATTTATAATATTATTAATATATCTATGTGTTTTTACTTATAATCATCACTCGTTTATATAATAAACTGTAAGTATTCTATTCTAAAATGTTCAGTTGTAAAATTGATAAAAATCTTATTTTTGCATCATTATGCGTCGCGCGTTACAAAAATAAGCGAAAGAAAAGTTTCACTGAGAGAGGAGATATTCGGACCGAATAATATTGCGGAAAACCTGAAATTGTATTGTCTGTATGTGTACCGACGAAATTACACCGAGCGACTGCGTGTCACACCGTTAACTTTTATAATAGGTATTATTTAATTTGAATTAAATTAAAAGATCGACCTTGCTATAAACACTTCCTTGATAGGAATGTTTCCTACAACAGCTCAGCACTATATTTCTGAAGTGACCTTGAAAATGCTAGTAAAACAAAAGAAGTAGTGCTATGAAATCAGAATTTAGAATTATTAGCATAAGTAATTAGATATTGAGATCCTGTAACTCGAAAAGCTAAATTTCCTCTAGGCTACTGCTTCTTGTTGTTGTTATAGAAAGAATAAAAAACTTGAGCGATGTCAAGGGACATCCGGATGGAACAAAGTCTTAAGTTAGAGAGAGACAGATAGAGAACCACGCGCACGGCTTACAACTCTAGCAAAAAGTGTCATGACAACTTTTCGTAAGAATTTTTTCCGTCTAGCTCCCTTTCACAATTCGCGATAAGGAACTTCGTTCCAATAATTATTATAATAGTACTGTTACACTGACCGGTTCGTAGCATAAGTATCGACAGTTGAATGCTACAGCCCAGTGTAATGTAGTACCTACATATAAATAGGTTTAGTTGTATCGATACACTGACTTGTTCGTAGCATGTATTACAACCCGGTGTAAAAAGAGCCCGTATACCTCGGCTTTTCTTCCCGTAGCTGTAGTAATGAGCGCAATTTATCTGATCCGAAAATTCACGGATTATTCGGCTCGGCCATCGAAGTATCTATATCAAGGACATTTCGACCGTTTTAAGTTCTCCGGGCTTTTAGCAAATTGGACGATTCTTATTGTTCCGATAACGTTTGATTCGAAGTTGAATCTGACCTTTTAATACGTTTAATTTAACAAACATTTCATCATTTACTAGCTTACCGCCCGCGGCTTCGCCCGCTTTGACTAAAACCTAATAAATTATATACTAAAACCTTCCTCTTGAATCAATCTAGGTATCTATTAAAAAAACCGCATCAAAATCCGTTGCGTAGTTTGAAAGATTTAAGCATACAAAGGGACATAGGGACAGAGAAAGTGACTTTGTTTTATACTAGATATGTAGTGATGTACATATAAGAAAATAATAATTGAAAAAATTGAATATAGATGTCAATTTAGAACCATAAAATGAAGGAAATATAATGCAATATTTTAGTCACAATAGAACAATTATAGAAAATATTAATACAGATTTAATATTGTTTCAAAATTAAATTGCCATATTCAAACATTCACAGAAACTAAAATATCTACAACAATAACTTTCAAAAAGCTTAATATTGTATCTGTGGCGATGCGATTCACAGCTTCTAAATTCAAATTTTGTTGAGTTAATATTCAGAATTTACTGGAATTGGCATTCAGATGTATTGTGGACTTTAAACGGTGTTATTCTGATAAAATTTTAAAATATTTTATATTTTCTAAAGATAAGTAATTATTTATAGATCTTGAATTCAAATTGTCGCTTTTACGGACCAACAGCTGGTCTACTGCTACCATTAGGTATATTTGAATTTAGATTTTTATTTTTATTTTTAAATCCTTGAAGTCGCGAGCGTCAAATAGTAGTTAATTAGACATTATCATATTACTTACATAAAACTTCAAATTATTATTTTTATTTAATTATAAAGCACAAATGCAATCGTAAATAGGTAACAAAGTGCACATAATATTATGAAGTTAAAGTGTTATTGCCGTCTTAATCATGCAATACCTACTCACCAAATAAAACATAAATCACAGTAAATATTAATTATTTAAACTAAGTTTAAACTATTCAAATTATAGAATAAGCCGTAAAATCAAACAATGTGTCTCGTCGGCTCGTCGCTATTACGCGAAAATGATAAAAGATCTCTATCAATGGTTGAAATCTGAATAATTCAACGGCCAAATAAGCAAAATTATTCATTGTTGTCGTTTTGTCGATAAATTTGAACGTTTCAAATGTTATTTAAATAAACTGTTTAGTTCAAGTACATATTTATGGTTTATGGTCACGGAAATAATGTGGTTGGCTATGTATTTCAATATTGTCACTGTAAAATTAATATCTAATCATTATGTAATACTTACCTACTTGCGTATATGTTACAGTTATTTTTTTTTTTCCTCTTATGGCGAAAATATATTTTACCAGTGTCAAGTTCCTAAGATGTCGTTATATTCTCAAATCAATGAGTGAATATTATCCATTTTGTGCCGTGTTAATATTAATAAAATAAATATGATTACCTATAAGTTAATTTTAATGATTTTGTAAGTTATATTATACTAGTGGTCCACCCCGGCTTCGCCCGTGGTACATATTTCGTAATAAAATATAGCCTATGTCCTTTCTCGGGTATCAAAATATCTCCATACCTACCAAATTTCATGCAAATTGCTTCAGTAGTTTAGGCGTGATTGAGTAACAGACAGACAGACAGACAGAGTTACTTTCGCATTTATAATATTAGTACGGATTACATACAATTTAATTATCTTGTAATGTGTTATCGGTACAAATAAATGTATTTTCTTTCTTTCTTTCTTTAAGTAAAAAAAGTAATAGTAACAGTAACTATATCTAGTAATCTGTGGTAATAGTAAATTAACAACAAATAATAAATACATGTCCTAAACTCTAAAGGTACAGATAAAAAATGGTTAATAATTACAGACATAACAAATGATTGCACATTTTGACATTGCCGTATTCCATCTATTTTCCCGCCAAAGTGCATTAGTACAATCTGTGCTTGTTCAGCGATTGGAGCTTTGGAGTCAAATTATTCCTTTATTCCTAGACTTTTGATATAAGACTTTATATTATAAATTTTAGTTAAAAATTGCTTACTTACGTGGTTTTTGAATTTATGCATCACATATATACAAACAAAATCGCATCATAAAATTTCTGCTCGTGTTATTTTAATTTATTTAACTAAAACAATAAATAGTGCAATTATCATAGAAATAATTAAAAATGTATGACAATTTCATTCATTATGTTTGCAACGTTATTCTGTGAAATAAATATATGAATAAAAATTTTTCTCCATTTCTTTATTCTTAACATAAAAATATCTTACTTACATGAATATATAACATTATCTTTTTACAGGTTTAAACCCAAAAGAGCTTCGTAACACAAAGACAGGCGTTTTCATTGGCGCCTGTTTCTCGGAGTCGGAGAAGACATGGTTCTACGAAAAGATGCAGGTCAACGGCTTTGGTGTCACTGGGTACGTATAAAAATGTGTTACAACACCTACGAAAAAAATATAACCTACTAGCAAACCGGGCGAGCTCCGTTTCGCTACCAGAGACACCTTCTCTTTGCTATAAACGCCCGAGACCTTTCCAACGATTTCAAAACCGTGGAAATCGGTTCGTCCGTTCTGGAGTTATAGATAGCGTCAGGAAGGAAAACCCGACTTCTTTTTTTATATAGGTAGTAGATGACAGTCTTATTTTTTTTTTTTTCGTTTATCATGGCAATAAGACTAAACTATTTGCCAGTGTCAAGTTTTAAAAGGTAGGGAAACATAAATTTTTACAATGATTATTACAGAAAATTTTACGCACGCGCATCATCAGAGGAGTAGCAATATACAATCTAAAACACTAATCTACATATATTATATAACACTTATCTATTAATTAAAAATTATAAATAAATCAAAAACTAAACAATTCTATTTTAAAAATAAACATACTGCATTTTCTTTATATTATGTAGATAAAAAAATGAAAAATATTTACAATTTAATATTATTTCGAGTGATAAATTTGTCAATGGCTTCAAAATATTTGGCAGGATTGAGCAAGAGACAATTAATAGAAATAGGAAAGGGTACACCAAGTGATTCAAGAGATAAATACAAAGAGGAATGGTCATACAGTGGGCAAGCAAAAAATATGTGATTCAGGTTGCCCACATCTAGAGTACACTCACACATTTCATTATCTAATACGCCAATTTTAGTAAGATGTTGAGGAGTACAAACATGTCCAAGTCGCATACGAATGATTATACTTGTAGCTAATTTACTTCCCTTGGTTTTATTAAACCAAGGCTTCATTGGAATCCGTGGTTGAAGAGAATAGAAACGTTTTCCCTTTTGCATTCCGCTACTTTCCCAAAGTTTAGTCCAGGTATCATGGAGATAAACTTTAGGAAGGTTACTAAGATCGTGGCAATAATTGATATATGGAAACATATCACCACTATCTATGGCATCTTTTGCTAAGGCGTCTGCCTTTTCATTACCTTTTATACCGGTGTGACTGGGTATCCATGCAAAAACTATTGTTAAATTTTTATTTTTACAAAGTGTTAATTTGTTTCTAATTTCAAAAATGAAAGGGTAAAATGGCTTATTATTAAATGGATATTTTTCAAGACTTTGTAAAGAACTTTTAGAATCAGTAAAAATAACAGTTCGTGATAACTTCGCTAATAATATATAATCAATTGCTTTTAAAATGCCCAAACATTCACCAGTAAATACTGATGCTTGAGGTGGTAATTTTATTTTTTGAATAATTTTGTATTGTGTATGGTATATGCCTATTCCAGTGCACCCAGACAAAGACATCTTAGATGCATCAGTGAAAATGAGGTTCCAATCTTTCCATTCCTTATTTACTTCTGTATTAAAATTAAGATTGGCTAGAGGATCATTCTTGATGATTCCTATATCGTACTTAATGTCTGGATAAGTTAACAAATTATCATAACTGTGACTAAACAATGATAAGCGTGGAGATCGATATATACGTGTTGTAATGGATGTGACTCTACGGAAACTTTCGATCAAACATGGAACTTTTTTAGAGCGCCAATACGTAGATGTTAATATATATTCATTCAAGTCCTTCAATTTATGAAATAAGGGATGGTTGGAAAATTGCAGCGCTCGGAAAAGAAATCTGTCGGATAAAAACTGTCGTCTTAGATGAAGCGGAGCGTCACAACACTCAACTTGAAGTGCGTTATTGGGACTAGATTTCATAGCTCCAACAACTATTCGAATTGCTTTTGCTTGAATCTTATCAAGTTTTCTGAAGGCACTAACGTTACCACCTTCCAACAAAAACATTCCATAATCTAGACTACTTCTAATTAGAGCATTGTAAATTAATTTGAGACAAAAAGGGTGTGCCCCCCACCACACGCCAGATAAGCACCTTATTATATTTAAAATACGCTCACATTTAGCTGATACAAAATCAATGTGAGGCATTCCTGTTAATTTACTATCTAATGTTATTCCTAAAAATTTTGCTTCATTTTTATTGGGAAAAATACTACCGTTATAGCTTACATCTACTTGAGGCAAAGACCTCTTTCGAGAAAAAACTACAACAGAGCTTTTCTCTACTGACAAGTCAAGACCATTATCTTTAAGCCACATACTAAGTTTGTTTAGATTGTTATTTAAACAATTGCATGCTTCTTCTAAGCTATTATTTACACTATACATAACAATATCATCGGCATATTGCAGAATTTTTACAGTATCATTCAGTGACTTTTCCAAATCATAAGTATAAATGTTATACAGCAGAGGACTAAGTACAGAACCTTGCGGAAGTCCTTTGTGAACCTTACGTGAAATGTTTTTTGATTCATTTAAATTTAAACATATAGTTCTGTCCACTAATGAGCTTATTATGAAATTGATTAGTATACAAGGAACATTTAATTTTAAAAGTTTTTGATTGAGGATAGATATAATAACATTATCATAGGCAGATGAAATATCAAGAAAAGTAGCTACTAAGTACTTGTTGTTCGAGAAGGCTAAACGTATGTCTGTTGTGAGAATGCCTATGCTGTCTATTGTACTTTTTGCTTTTCTAAAACCAAACTGACTGTTTGAGAGGTAATCGTGATGCTCGATATGCCACTCTAAACGATTTTTCACCAAATGTTCTGCTACCTTTAATAAAACACATGACAAAGCTACCGGTCTATAGGATGAGTGCTCGTCAGATGGTTTATTTGGTTTGAGTATAGGTATAATTTCTTGTGTCTTCCACTCGGACGGAATATTTCCAGACAGCATTATATTATTTATTATGTCAAGATAGTATTGTAATGCAGTATCTCCGAGGTTTTTTAAGAAAGAATAAGGTATACCATCTAGGCCGGGGGTGGAATCCTTTACATTTGACAGTACTCCCTTCAACTCATATAGAGAAAAAAAGGAATCAATGCGAAAGTAGTTATGATCAAATGAAACAGAAGTCACGGGTAATATATTATTCTCTGGAACTGTATCGGGAGCTATATTTTGCATAAAATCACAAGCCAATGACTCTGGAAATCTATATGGTTGCTCAGCAAATGCTGACCTGAAGCGTTTTAAATTTTTCCACACTTCAGAGGGACAAGTATTCGGTGAAATGGATGTGCAAAAAGATTTCCACCCTTCTTGTTTTTTTCTCTTGAGTAGTGATCGTGTTGTCTTTATTGTAGCAATCAGATTATTGTAATTCTCCATGGACATATTCTCAGCATATCTCTTTTCTTCCAGTTTTCGTTTCTTTATCGCTTCTGTACAATCCTTATCCCACCAAGGTGGAGAAGACATGAACGTGTTCGAGGTCGATTTAACAGGGAATAACTCCTCAGCAACTTGCAAAATCGTTTTTGCCAACGCTTCCGAGCATTTTATTCCATTATTGATATTTACATCAGGAAGTTTCCTTACTTCATTTTCAATTGTATTTTTATATTTGTCCCAATCTACATTTTGCAGTCTATATTTGAAACGTGAACTTTGTTTATAATTTTGATTATTTTTGAACGGCAAAGTAATTAAAATAGGGAAATGGTCACTACCAAACGTATACGGTAAGGGATTCCAGGATGAACATGAAGCTACATCCGATGTACAAATTGTTAAATCTACTGCACTCAAGTTCTCATTCACATGAGTGCGTCGTGTCGGCTCCCCTGAATTTATTAACATAAATTGTTATCGTCGATAAGATCTAGTAATTGTACTCCATTTGAATTCGATATACTACATCCCCAAGATTGGTGATGGCAATTAAAATCACCTAAGATAATATAGGGTTCTTCAAGTGTGGAAAAAATATGTTGTATATCATGCTTAATTAAATTCGAAAACTGAGGAATATAAATGGAAACAATGGAAATCGTATTATTAAGTCTTATTCCGACAATATTGAAACTTTTATCGGTATGTTGGAAAAGTTGTAATTTTTTGAAAGTAAGAGTATTTTTAACTAAAATTGCAACACCGCCGTATCCGTCAGTTCTATCATCCCTCAAACAAATGTAACCGGGAATACGAAAATTTAAATATGATTTTAACCAGGTCTCGTTTAGTGAGATTAATATTGGATTATATTTATTAATGATATGAATTAATTCAGATTTTTTAGGAAGAATGCTCCTGCAATTCCAATGTACTATGTTCGAAGCCATTGTTTTTTATTGTGTTATTAATAATTTTATTAAGTAAAGCAACGTTGGACGGTCTTAATGTCTTACCTTGTTGTAATAAATTGATTAAAGCGAGTATAATTTCCATTATAGCACCATTTTGAGTATCATTAGATGAAGATGTCTTGTAGGCACAACCATTGTCAGGTGTAGGCATTTGACATTCTTTAATTAAAGCTTCATGAGCAGCTCTATCATATCCTTGGCTACTTTTAGGTGGCGAACGTTGTTTTTTAAAAACAGTCTTTTTATGAGATGTATTTATATTTGTATTTTGTAAACTATGCTTTGGTGAGACTTGTAATGTTGAAGTGTTAAGCACTTCGGCATAAGGTTTTTTTACCTGTGGGTGTAATTTAAGTGCCTCTCCATATGACAAGTTCTTCTGAGCCATAGTAAGTTTAATTCGTTTTTGGCGATTATATTCAGGACAGTTTTTATTATTTGCAAAATGTAAACCAGAACACATTATACATGATGCACCATCCTCTTCAACATTGCAAGTTTCACCACTATGATCTTGCCCGCATTTATAGCAACGGGGCTTGGATCTACAAATTGATTTTGTGTGACCATACCTACAGCAATTATAACACTGAATGGTTGGAAATATATATAGCTCTACAGGTAAAGAATTATAACAAATAAATATTCTTGACGGGAGTGTTTGCCCATCAAAAGTTAATATTACAGATTGTGAAGGCTTCCATGTAACTGTACCATCAATAATAACTTTATAATTAATTCTGCGTACTTTTATTATAGAGCCACATCCATTAGGAACAACTATATTTTCTTTAATTTCTTCCGGAGACCATTCTGATGGAATGCCTCTTACTAAGCCTATCCGAGAAACATGGAAGGATGGTATTTTTGCTCTTAGATTGAATGTTTCTAAGGCTTTATTATTAATAAATGTGTTAGCATCATGAGCGGTTGAAAAAGCAACAACACATCTATTCCTGCCTATTCTTTTGACACTACCTGCTACAATATTTTTAAAACTATTTTTTTTCAAAAAATTGCCAAATGTAATTGGATGCAACGTAGAGCCATCACCGGGTGATGATTCACATCTTTGGACATGAACAACAAATGGATAAGAGTCATGTTCAGTATATATATTTCTGATTAAGGAATTAGACTGTAAATCAACAGAAATATTTTCCTTAGCTGATACAGAGTTGCTATTAGAGTTAACACTCTGGCGACCACTATCTAAATTTTCTAGGCTATTAATAGTATTCATATTTTTACCACGCTTCCTTTTTCTATTACCTTCTTGTTCCCAATCAAGTATATCTTTATCAAAATTGTCATCATTGCTATATAGTGTTACATAGCTAGCGACGGAGGGACCAGGTCCCAGACCTGATCCCTCATTCAAAGGATCAGGAGGATCCTTCATAGATTTCTATGAAGGAGACTCAATTCAAATATACAATTTACATAGGTACCTATAAAAAATAATATTAACAATAAAACTTACCAATATAATATAAAACTATAACTATTTACACTAAATACTATATATTTACAACAAATTACTCCTCTGATCATAAAATTAAGTTTAATTTAAAATTAAAATTTAAAACACGCTCCCGCCTCGTTCGAAGTTTCCCGCGCTTCCATCGACAGTCTTATTCTAAAATATATTTTTTTCCTACAAGATACAGATAATATAATCAAAAATTAATCAAACAGCCATTAAATTTAACCAAAATAAACTTCTACCTACAATATAATGTAATAAACATATTGTTTATAAATTATTTTTAGAGATATAATTTAGGTAAAGTCTTAGGTAAAGTATTTAAAATCTTTAAAAGATTATCTTTTTCAATTTCATAAGTGCTAGAATTTATAACTTACCGCTAAACAAATTCGAACTGGCCGCATAAATGAAAAACTGTATCGGCCAGATAGCGAATAAAAAAAAAACAACTGTCACAAATGCGCGGTAAAAATTTTAATTGCGTTGTTAAAAAGTTATTGCAATATGTGTATGGAATATGAAAATAAATTGTGGGATTTCGATCGAAAAGCTCTTTTTATAACAGGATTTATAGGTATGTAATGGATTTATCAATATAATATTTTCGTAATGAAAACGCGAACAATTTTAACGAAACGTTTATCATTATTACACAGTTTATTTTCTTCATAATGTTCATAACAAAATGAATTCTACCGTTAATTAAACTATTCATAAACAACTATTGTTCAGAATGTTTAATATCTTCTTTGAAGTGTCGAAAATTCTCAACATAATGATATAACATAAGGAGCAATATTAATTACTGCTAGTTATACAACTTCGCTATGGTTTCATGCAAGTTGATGAATATGCGACGAAACCATTGAGATATATACATATGGAGACGACACCGCTATGCGACGAAACCATTGAGATATATAGAGGTACATATGGAGACGACACCGCCTACATCACTTATGTTCCGCTCAACATGCGCCATATGGCGTAACTGCACGCTCATTTTTTATTTGTTTTAAAGTGAAACGCATCAAATATGCCTTCGTGTGTGTTACGATATTGCACAAATAATACGGTAAAGTGGAAAGGAATTATTTTCATCGGTAAGTACCTAGCTAGATAATAATTTTTAAAACTTAGTTAGAGCAAAAAATGGCGCACAGATTTTGTTCGTGGTGTCTCCTCCATACGAAGTAATATTATCTCAATGCGAAATGGGCGTCTGTAAACGTTCTTGCTTAGATAACAATTACCATAGTTTTAAACGCTTTTGCTACTAAATTTTATTGCTATAGTATAATATTATTATAGCTATCATTTTTTATATAAAAAGATTTATGAAATAATTAATAAAGTTTTCGTTCATTTTGTAAATAAAGTTTTTATTCTTATTATCGGTTTCGACACAAGTGATTTTATAAAATTAAAAACAAACCCATTCTTCATTAAAATATATTCAGAACAGAGAAATTATTGATCAATGATAATTGATATTATCACATTTTTTTACGCCAGGAGAAGAAATATTATTATTTCTTCATATCTCAACCCCAATGTTGAAAACCCTTTATCAAAATATTCCAAGCATTGTTAAAATGTAATAAATTCTCGTTATAAATCAAATCTTTGCTGTCGTTCTCACAGACATTCCATCTCCATAGTGTTTGCATTTGAAAGCTAAATACAAAAATACTTTGATAATTATTCATTGTGTCTTTATTTGTATTTTGTATCTGTTAATGAGACATGCTCAGTGACATGGTTACTTTATAATACTAGTTTCTTCGCGGCTTCGCTCGCGTTTTCAAAGAAAAAAAAAATTCATAGATTCCGATCCTGTGGGATTTCTGAGATAAAACCTATTCAATATGTTTACCCAAGTTATAGGTAACTTGGGTAAACATATTGTATAGGTTTATCTAACTAGGGTTAGTTCTATGTGTGTGTCAAATTCATTGTAATCGGTTGAGTAGTATTTGCGTGAAAGAATAACAAACATCCATACATACTCACAAACGTTCGGATTTATAATATTAGTGGGATAGTATGATATGATACGGTTCAGCCTGTAGATATGCTAAGGCACCGTTTCCACCTGCAAGTAAACTTCTGCAAGAACTGTCCGACAGTCTGTCTGACAGCAGCTTGCATGTGTAAACTCGGCGTTTCCACCTGCAAGTAGACTTGCAAGTTGCTGTCAGACAGACTGTCGGACACTTCTCGCGGAAGTTTTCTTGCAGGTGGAAACGCGGCCTTAGAATGTAGATCATATTTTTCATAAAAAGAATTCCACATTGAATTTACTGTCTACAATTTTAAACTTGACATTCCCTTGAGGAACAATTAAATGGTGACGAGGATGGGGTTACACTATTAGTCAAAGTGGCTAATCAAAAATCGCTGACGTTGCATTTGTCGTGAAAAATTCGCACAAAAAACTTGATAGGTATTCAGATTGCAAAAGTGGCTTTTATCAAACGTTCTCTCGGGTCTCGTTAGATCTGCTCTAGAGATTTATAAAATACTAGCTTCCGCCCGCGACTCCGTCCGCGCGGATGTCGGTCTTCGCGTGGATGGTTATTTCTCCATTTTGAGTTCCCTTGTCAATAACATCTTATAAATATCTATTGGACCCAATTCCCAAATACGGCTAGGCCTATAATAATACGCAATGTGTGTTCGCGGTTCTACGGAACAACGTCTATGGATAAAACTGAAAAATTAAGATTAATTTTTTTCTACGCATTTTTCCAGGATAAAAAGTATCCTATTTTATGCCCAGGATAATAAGGTATAATTATACCAAGTTTCATCGAAATCGAACCGCTAGTTTTCACGTGATGCCTTCACATACAGACAGACAGACAGACAGACAGACAGACAGACAAAAATTTTTTTAATCACATATTTGGGTTTGGTATCGATCCAGTAACACCCCCTGCTATTTATTTTTTCAATATTTTCAATGTACAGAATTGACCCTTCTACAGATTTATTATATGTATAGATTACCAAGTTATCATAGTTTGTTTCATAAAATATAGATAACTTTCTGCTCTACGAAGATACGGAAGACACACAGAAAAGCACACACAGTAAATCTTGCAATCAATATCCATACTAATATTATAAATGCGAAAGTAACTCTGTCTGTCTGTCTGTTACTTAATCACGCCTTAACTACTGAACCAATTTGCATGAAATTTGGTATAGAGACATTTTGATACCCGAGAAAGGACATAGGCTAAGTATTTTTTTTACCCCGGGACATAGGATAAGTTTTATCCCGGAAATCCCGCGGGAACGAGAACTATGCGGGTTTTTCTCTGACTGCGCGGGCGAAGCCGCGGGCGGAAAGCTAGTATAATATTATAATAAAAATCATGAATAATATTCGAATCGTTTAAAATAAAATTTAACATAAAAAGCTTTTCTATCAGATTTTCAGGCTAAGATGTAAAGTAGTTCGTTTCAGTTATTGACGGTTGTTAATCCGATTTACTGGATAGACTCTTCAAAGCGCTTTTTGTACAGTTTTCTACTGCATATTCGCTTATAAAAAAAAGATAAAAGGATAAATATTTAGGATTCCTTTATATAAAAGGATTCTAATAAATTGCTCAATTATATTGAAAATAAGTTTCAAAGCTCTCGGAAAACTCCTGAAAATAGACATCGAACTTGTTGATTCGTTTTTTTTTATTCATATCAAGAATTATAGAACGATACGTCAAAATTGTCAGTCCATTTCACGGTCCTGTATACAAACTGAAATCTTGATGGTACGTTCAGAAGCGTGACAAGCAGCCTGGCAGTCCGACAAGTAGCCCGGCAAGCTGCCCCTGCGCTTACGGTACAAACAAATAAACACGGGCGCATGCACATACAACATGTTTACATGCTTGTGCCCGTGCTTGTGCTCGTTGAGTGTCACTTTGAACGCAAGCGTCTGAACCCACCATCTAACATCTAATCTAACATCTAACATCTAACATCTAATCTAACATCTAACATATATTATAAAGGCGAAAGTTTGTATGGATGTATGGATGTTTGTTACTCTTTCACGTAAAAACTACTGAATGGATTTGAATGAAATTTAGCACACATATAGAGGGTAACTTGGATTAACACATAGGATAGGTTTCATCCCGGAAATCCCACGGGAACGGGACTTATGCGGGTTTTTCTTTGAAAACGCGGGCGCAGCCGCGGGCGGAAAGCTAGTTAATTTATAATTCTCACATCAATATAACATCTTATCAACGCAATAAAATTCACATTTACGATCTTATCCTGATCAAATACTACTAAATTTCAACATTTAATATCAGATCCTAATCCGTTACAATTCATTTCGCATTACCAAAATTCAATTGCTACAGAATTCATAACTTCGTTACATGAATTGCACCCTGTACAGAACGTTTAGACGAAACTTTACAAAATAGATTTAAAGCAGCTCCATCAATTAGCTACCAAAGCTGAGCTAACAATGAGCTTTTAAAAGCATTTAACAAGTCCTTACAACTTGAAGATTCTTTGTAAAACCACAGCTTATGACTCTTATATTATTAAAAGTTTTAATAGGTAATTGAGCCTTAAACTCAAACTCAAACTCAAACATTCATTTATTCAATTAGACTACTATTTAGTAGCACTTTCGAATCGTCATTACATAATTATTTTAACATTTACCACCGATTCGGAAAGCAGTATCTATGGAGAAGAATCGGCAAGAAACTCCATAGTTGCTCTTTTAAAATCATGTCAATATTACATAATATGTAACTTATATCTAACTTATACATAATATATCATAATATTCCAAAGAACTGTCCTGTGGTTTTTACGCGACAACCCTCCATGGGTCTTTATCGTCCATATATTCCTGAATACTGTAGTACGCTCTCTGAACTAGTACATTTTTTATATAAGTTTTAAATTTAGAACTACTAAACTCTTTAATATTGAGAGGAATTCTATTGTATAAGCGTATACCTTGACCCATAAATGAATTTTTAACTTTAGCTAATCGGAAAAATGGCATTTCAATTCTATTCCTGTTCCTTGTGCCATAATCGTGTCTATCTCCTACTCTTGTGTGTAAGTCGGCGTTTTTGTGAACATGCAAAATATTATTAAATATATACTGTGATGGTACAGTAAGGATACCAGTATTCTTAAAATGATCTCTTAGTGAGTCCCGAGCACGTAAATTATATATAGAGCGAATGGCTCTTTTCTGTAAGATAAATATAGTTTCTATATCTGCAGCCTTGCCCCACAGTAGAATTCCATAGGACATAATGCTATGAAAGTAGCTGAAATAAACCAATCTAGCCGTATCTTCATCGGTGAGATGCCTTATTTTTCGGACTGCATATGCAGCTGAACTGAGCTTACCTGCAGCGGTGTTGACATGGGCTCCCCACTGTAGTTTCTCATCCAATGTTAACCCTAGAAATACAGTAGACTCAGTAGGATGCAATACCTCCCCGTTCAAGGTAATATCTCTGTTCAACTTTTTTACATTAGGAAGTAAAAATTCAACACAAGTGGTTTTTTTGGCATTTAATAATAAATTATTGGCAGTAAACCATTCAGATATGTGTAAAAGAGCACTGTTCACTTCGTCAACATTTGGGTCATGCCTATCCACATTAAAAATTAATGAGGTATCATCTGCAAACAGAACTATTTCACACCTATCCTGCAAATAATAGGGAAGATCATTGATATATACCAAGAACAAGAAGGGACCTAAAATGGACCCCTGTGGAACACCAATGTTAATTGACGCACCGCTAGAACGTTCTCCATTAACAACTACAGTCTGTATCCTATCATGCAGGTATGACGCTATGAGGTTCTGGGCTTTTCCTGTAATTCCGTAGTGATTAAGTTTACGTAACAAAGTACAATGTTCAACGCAGTCAAATGCCTTGGAGAGGTCACAAAATATCCCCAGAGCATTTTTTGAGTTTTCCCATGCTTTATAAATATGTGTTAGAAGTGCAACTCCAGCATCTGTGGTTGAGCGCCCCTTTGTGAAACCAAACTGTTTGGTGTGCAGTAAATTATTAGATGCAAAATGACTACTCAATTGGTTTAATATTAACTTCTCGAATACCTTACTTAATGTTGGTAAAATAGAGATAGGTCTATAATTGTTACAGTCTTCTTGATCGCCCTTCTTAAATAGAGGTATAACTTTACTAAGCTTTAGTAAATTAGGAAATGTACCATAGTCACAACACTTATTAAATATGAAAGCTAAATTTTTCGCAATATTTTCTATTCTATTATTAACTAACGACATTCAAAATATTGTTATATTAAAATTTAAAATTATTATTATATAAAAAAATTAGTTTAAAATTTTATATTATTTTTCAGCAAATTGACATATTGATTTTAGCTTAATGTAATGTTGTATTTTCCTGTTATTGAAGGTGCAGTAGACCATATTGTATTCAATTGTAAGCTATGTAAAATAATATAGACTGTATCCTTTGTTGGAAAATCATAAATATAAATAAATAAATAAATAAACTAAATTTACGGACATTCCCCAAAGATCACAAGTATTTTTTAGATTAAGCGTCTTAAAGGCAGTAACAATATCACTAGCAGTTACGTGTCGTAATTCAAATAATGTACTGCACCCCGCAACATGGTCCCTCAAAAAGGTTTCTGCAAGTGCTGAAGACGAATTTAAACTATTAGTAATAGTAGCAGGGACACTACTGAAGAATTCTTCAAAAGCAAGCGCAACATCAGCACTTTTGTCAATAACCCTGTCATTATTTACAAGTTTTATGGTATTACTTGATTTGCTTTTACCCATTTCACCATTAATAATAGACCAAACTGTTTTAACTTTATTATCAGAGTCGCGTATTTTTTCTTTGATATACAAACGCTTTGCAGTAAAACAAACTTTTTTTTAAATTTTTGAGTAATTTCTAACATAACTAAGAAAAGATGGGTCTTTATTATATTGCTTCATACCATATAATTCATAAAGAATGTTCCTGCACCTATGTATACTAGCTGTCGCCCATTTACTAAATGGTAAATCCTTGGTAATATTTAAAGATTTAACTTTAAATATTTTTTCAAATTCATTATGTACTAAATTAAAAAGATTTTTAAACATTTCACAAGGACTATTAGGAAAGGATTGATCATTTAGTACGGGCAGGTTTTTATTAATATTATTCCTAAATTTATTAATGCCTTTTTTAGTTATAGGCCTAACATTAATCCTTTTAAATGTAGGTATGCAATCCCATTCAAAAACTACTTTCTGGCCACAGTGATCCGAAGTCAATGTATTGAGAATATTTTTCTCTAAACAGATGCAGTCACAGTATATATTATCAATACAGGTTGCAGAAGTAGGTGTAATTCGTGTGGGTTCGTTAAAAAGTTTATATAGATTAAATGACTGAAATAAATTAACAATTCGTGTAGCCGTTTGTGTTTGTAAAAGTAAATCAATATTAAAATCACCACATACTATAACTTTTTTTTTACTCCTGCTTAGACGCTTTAATATTTCTTCCATGACTTTCTCAAACATATTATAGTCACTGGAAGGGGGTCTATAAACGCAAACAATAATATAACGCTCCAGCTCCACACAGGACAGTTCAATGGTCCGTTCTACAGAAAGACTAACAATGTCAGTTCGTTCTTTACATTTTACACTATCATGTACAAAAATAACAGAACCTCCGTGAATAGCCTGCGTCCTAAAGTATATACTTTTTAATTTGTAATTTTCAATATTTACTAACGACTGACATTGTTTAAGCCAATGTTCTGTTACACAAAATATTTTAATATTGTTATCATTCAGAAACAATTCTATTTCTAACAATTTGCTAGCCAAGCCTTGAATATTTTGATGCACTATAGTAAAAGACTGCTTAGCTGTTGTCTTATATACTAGTTTAAATCTAGCTTAGGGCTAGATTGACTGTCAACACTTAACCTAGGTTGATGTATATTATAATAACTACTACATAAAATTGTAGTAGATTGATGGTCTGATACCGAACATGTATCTACCAGACTGGTTAATGTTATATGCTATTAACATAGCAAGTTCTCGCTTATATCTAGTTGGCAGATACACTGTATTCTTTGTCAAAGTAAAAGATTTAATACATAAGTTAATGTCAAAGTAAATAAATGCATCACGATGATGATTTGTTAGGTTATACAATTTTAAATTCATATTATGAATTAATCTATTTTGTTCTTGTGTTAAACCAGGTAGGTATGGCAATGTACACAACAACGTAATGGCATTCGAAATATAAATTCAGTTTTATTAAAGAGCCATTGATCGTACTTAAAATTGACTTTTACATAACCTACACATTAATGAGGATACCTAGAATGCTTAGTATATTTCGCAGTAGGTACGCTTAAAATACAAAATACTTAAGCAATTATTTCAGCTCATTAAAACATGAATAAAAACTTAGAAATAAAGCTTTTCTCCACTAGTCTTCATAATATTATAATTATAATCGTTATTCTATCAGTTTATTCCAAACAAACTGACATTCCAATCAAGATAATTGCAATTCAATATCGATAAACTAAAATGCTCATTCAGCCCAAGTGAAAAACTTTAAATCTACTCTATACAAATTCACGTTGCTATGAATGGAATGAATACAGCTCAGTTACTTTCAAACGGGAAACATTTCGACTGATTGCATATTTAAAAAGTTCACTTAAAATCAACTTTGAAAAATATACAAACATTTTTGGGTACGAACCAACTCGACCGATTTCAACGTAGCCGAAAGGCAAATTTTATTAAAGATGAGAGTATTTTTGTGGATTTATTTTAAAATTAATGAAATATAGCTTTATTCAAATATCTGTTCGTATTCAGGATGGGAAATTACTATTTTCCATCGACATTATCCTTATTTATTATGTTCATTTAAATGTTTATAAATATTTAATTTTCAATACACTACGTTTTTCAAAAAGCTAATAAAAATATAACATTTAATATAAAAATAAATAATAAAAGCTGAAATATATTTGGAATGTGTTAGTCATAACAGTAGAGTAGTAAAAGTATCGTAGGTGGACAGTTTCATCCAATTTCTACTTATGAAAATGAAAACCAAGTTAACAAAACCATTTTTTTATTCTGGAAGATATCTCAGAGGTCATAGACATTTTCTCATCATTTATTTATGTATAATAGATAACATTTAAATTATTAATCTTTTATTTCCATTAATGAATCAAGCAAAACCACATTACATTTAAGGGCGTTTTTCCATTACCCGGCACCGTGCCGTTGCCGGGGAAGCAAAAATGTATGAAAATGTATGGCTCGCTTTTTCACTTACCGGCGCCGGTGCCGGCACGGCATTGAGTCCTGCCGGCGCCGGGGTAGCAAGCTTCCCACTTGTGCCGGCCGGCAAAATTGCATATGTATTGCATATTTATTTGAATTGTAGCCGTGTGAGTGTGTAACTGCGCGGGGCGGGTAGGAGGGAGCGGAGCGGAGGGACCGGGCGTAAACCGGCATCGACACCGGCGCAATGGAAAAACGAAGTCCCGGTGCCGGTACCGGTCCCCGACCATGCCGTTGCCGTGCCGGAGCCGGGCCGGGTAATGGAAAAACGCCCATTCAATAATCAACAACATATACCAACACAATCGATTTCTCTACTGAGAATTGGTTTGAGAAAGTTTATCTCATATACAAAGGTCATAATATACAAGAAAATATTTATGCATTTTTTACGTAGAAGGAGTAGGTATAGAGAAAACACTGAATTCAGAAACCGGCCATAGAGAATAACCTTCATAAAGTATCATCTACAAACAGATTATACCTCGTTATAACTCAAAGGAGTAAGAGAATAAAGACAATATATAGCGCACATTTCATTTATATTATCCCCCAGGCGCGTTTTGAACGTTTCTTGTTATCGGTATTGGAAAAGTTAATTGAAATCTTTGAACGCAACGCGGTGACGTAATTTAAGATAGAACGATCTCACACATAATACTGTTATTGTCTGATGTATTTTTTGATATATGAGAAAGAATTTAGAAACACAATAACAGAATTGGTATTACAATTGGTATACAATTGGTATTTTAGTATGTAGTACCGAATTGTACTAATATTGTAAGTATCAGTTTGTGTTATTAGGTACTTAATAGCTTTCAAGGGAAAACCCGCATAATTCCGGCTCCTGTAGAATTTTTGTACTTTTTCTTTAGTTAATACTCCAGATAACTCTTAGCTGTCATATAAAATGTATTCTTTGAATAAATAAAAACTAAATATCAGTCTGCAAATTCACTGAACTATTTTGCTGACAAACAGCGATATTTGCAGAAAGCCTAACTAATTAACAGACATTCGTATACAGATACTCACTTCCTCACAAACTTTCTTGATTACAAAATTAGTCGGGATCTGCAGCATTGCATCGAATGATTGATTTTAATGCGGGTTTTAATCAAAGGAAAGCTTTTTACATTGCTTAAAGGGCGTTTTGAAAAGAAAGCTTGGTCGATCGATTTCGAGTTATAAAATTAGCACTCGTAATTGTACGATACTAAAAATGATAGCTCAATTACATTATATTTCATATTAATTGTGCCGATCGTATTCAAAAATCAAGTACCTATTTCTATAGATCATGTATTGTTCCGATGTATCTATAACTCTAAAGTTTCATCCAAATCCGTGCATTGGTTTTTTCGTGAAAGAGTAACAAACATCCATCCCCACATACTTGCATTTATAATACATATTATTAGTAGGATAGTCCTTTGAAATAGACTAGGATTCCTGTATTATTATTTTTTTATTTTAATAGAGTATTTAAACATAATAAATAGTCGTGGCATTGTATGCACACTGCATTTATTAAGACAATTTGCATCTGCCTTAGCATATAATCTCTAAAGACTGCACTTTATGTGACTATACAACCACCGCCTTACCCACAGTACCTACCGCAGTACTAAACCCTGGGATTTATGTTATTTAATACATTGCATTTCTGAGATTGCAGCTAAGTGCAGTTTAATATCTTAGGGATTTTTAATAAGAATTTTAAGGACGTATGAAATTTCTTGATATCCTACTTTTTAACGCATTTAGATTTAACAATCCACACTATCCATACTAATATTATAAACGCGAAAGTAACTCTGTCTGTCTGTTACTCAATCACGCCTAAACTACTGAACCAATTTTTATGAAATTTGGTATGGAGATATTTTGATACCCGAGAAAGGACATAGGCTACTTTTTATCCAGGGAAAATGACGTAATCCCGGAAATCCCACGGGAATGGGAACTATGCGGGTTTTTCTTTGACTCCGCGGGCGGAAACCTATACGTAGTTATTAATAAATGAATGAAATCCAATAATTATACCGTTTACATGTGAAATATATGAATAAAAATACATGTCAAATAATTAATATCTGAATACGTGACAAAATTTAATTTACCCAATGTAGCCTATAGGTAGATAAATTAATGCGGTAAAAGCTTGTCCATTTTGAAAGATACCTTAGTTGTTTCTTAATCCAAAGTGGTATACTTAATCAGTAATTAAATAAAAACACCAAAGATAACAAATGGCGTGCCGTAGGAGAGACCTACGTCCAACGGTGGACTAATATCTTAACCCGAGACGACGACGACCAGATAACAAATTTACATACAATATAGATTTAGAATAGATTACAACACAGATTGAAAATGAAAATGAAAATGAAAATGAAAAATTTCTTTATTAATTACAAGAAATGTTACATAATATAGTTACATGTGCTGCATTGAACCCCACACTAGGATCCCCTGTGTTGTGGGGCTCAATCTCTTTCGCCGTATTAGGTACATAAAAATATTTCAAAGTTTAATTGCCATTTAAATATTAAGTGTGCATATGTGCGTGTGTGTATGCGTGCGTGTATATGAGTGTGTGTGTATGTGTATGTGTAGATGTTGTATGAGTGATTATTTTAATAGTCGGTAAATGTTTAAATTTATATTTTAATCAAGATATTATTGTAACGAGATTTTCAGTTTCTAAGTAGTCTAGATTTAATAGCAAATTTGTAACATATTTTTTACAGCGGAACTTGGTCATAGGAAAGATATTTAGTTTTTTATAGAGATACAACATAGATTTTATACATCGTTATTTTTCCGTTAACCTTGCGAATGCAATAACATCAAAACTGATCAAGTATCTTCACAAAACTACAGGATCTCTTCTAGAATCTCTTAAAAATGAATTAATCTTACCAACAGATGTTCCCGAGCCATGTTAGCGAACCGTATCTCCTACTGGCTAGGAGTAACCGGTCCCTCCTACACCGTGGACTCAGCCTGCTCCAGCTCGCTGTACGCCATGGAACACGCGTTCAGAGCTATCCGAGATGGTCACTGTGATGCTGCTATAGTTGGTGGTTCCAATCTGTGTCTCCATCCTTATGTGTCGCTGCAGTTCTCCAGGTAAGGAAAAGGTTTAAAAGAAGTTGGTAGAAGACAAACATCTCGCTTTACAACATAGAACACGCGTTCAGAGCTATCAGAGATGGTCATTGTGACGTATTGTTGGTGGTTCCAATCTATCTCCATCCTTATGTGTCGCTGCAGTTCTCCAGGTAAGGAAATAGGTTAAAAGTAGTAAAAGTTTAGAGAAAGTAAGAGGTGATTTTAAGAGATATTTATTCACTATACGTACTGATGAAGGAAGATGTTTTAAGTGATCCTATATAGCCATTTAAAATGTGTTAGCCCATTTGAGTAAGTAGTAGGTTAGAATATCACGTGCTATTCTAACCATCGCAACCATTCTGATGGCAGAACCATATTTTTTAAGCGACTTCTTTATCTTATTCTCGCTTTTTAACAAGTATTTGTCTCTTTTGTATTTAATTATTTTTCTGTTTTATCCTGCAGTCTTGTTGAAATATCGACTCATCAATTATTTTGTATAAATACAGCTAGTTAGCTAGTAAACTTCATTGCTAAGATTCACAAACACTAATAGATATATTTAATACAAATTTTCTTACCATTTATTAACAGATTGGGAGTACTATCACCTGATGGAAGATGCAAGAGTTTCGACAACAGTGCCAATGGATACGCCAGATCTGAAGCTATTGTGGTCTGTCTGCTGCAGAAGGCGAAAGACTCGAGAAGGTATATTTGTATAGGTTTTTATACTTATTAATTTACAACGATATCACTTTAGAAAAAAATATATTAACCTTATAAAAATATATTTCAATTCTATTTTAATCTTCTTTAAATATATCTATTTCTACCGATTAATTGTCTATGGGTAACAATACCGTACTTACCTGTGTTCTATTGATAACTATGTTTCTATTACTCACTACGTCCGCGTCACTGGAATCAGTCGAAGTAATTTATCTTCCTCAAACATCCAAATACCCACTTTTAAAACATTAAAAATTATTTTTCTTTACAACTGCAACATTATAACGCTAGAAAATTTTCATCGTTTTTTTAAGAATATTCATTAAAAAAATCTATTATTCCATTGTCAATAATTCATTTAAGAATATTTCTACAGAGTATACGCCCAAGTGCTCCACGCTAAAACCAACTGCGACGGTTACAAGGAACAAGGTATCACGTATCCTGCTGGAAATATCCAGAAGCTTCTGCTAAATGAGTTCTATGAAGAGTGCTCTATACAACCAAATACTCTGGAGTTTGTTGAAGCCCACGGCACTGGTAAGATTTGTTTATTTATTTATTAATTATGGAACACACAACAATAAATACACATTACATTATATATAAGTAGACATTATCTAATTCATTGTATCGAATGTATTTATCAATTATAGGTGTACACAACATTCACATTATTAGCACTTATACAATTAAAATAAACGAAAGAAAAACATAATCAATATACTAGGTACATTATTTATACGCTACTGGAAAAACTGTGAATAATTTGATGCTTATACTGTGCGAGAGATGCGAAAAATATATCAAGATCTGGTAAGAGCATTATTTGTTGGTTATAAGTAGTACATATTCTCGATAATGGAGCATGTTTGCCTAGGTTAGTTTTGCAAACTGGAACAAAAAAAAGGTGTTTTACCGGTTTTCTGGGAAAGCGATACGGTATCTGAAAAGCCGATGTTAGAAATAATGTCCTCGCAGACAACAGCACCGTTTACACATTTATGAAGAAATAGTAAATCGTGTAATTTGCGACGGTCACGTAATGAAATCATTTTATAAAAATCTAAGCGTTCACCATATGGGCAGCGATGTGATATACCTCGAGAGGTAAAAGCCAAGTGTCTCGTGAAGGAACGCTGAATAGATTCAATGCGCTGCGAATGTACGGCATAGTAGGGATTCCATTGTTTATTTATTTTATACTAGTAGTGTCCCGCAGTTTTTCCCGTTGCCCTTCTTATTGGTCTTAGCGTGATATAAGACGTAGTTTATTATAGCCTTCCGCGATTAACTGACTATAGATAAAAAAGTTTCACTTCAATAACATTTATTATGATGGATACAAAAACAATAAAATGTTAAAATATGTTATAAAGATTCAAAAGTGCTTCTAGAAGAAGTCTTATTGAATAAAAATAAATGTTTGAGTTTTCATCTACTTTCAACCTGTATTTTTTGCAGTACGAATAAGTATAATAATATTATACCAGTATACGCCATACGGAGTGGAATTGCCTTTCACAAGACACCTTTCTAGACACATTTTATCAACATATAAATTAGATTTTTTCAATGCCAAAATGAATACATATGACTAGATTTGTCTGTATGATACAAGATAGACCCCACCTAAACTTATAACATATACAATACTAGCTTTCCGCCCGCGGCTTCGCCCGTAGGATTTCCGAGATAAAACCTATCCTATGTCCTTTCTCGGTTCAGTAGTTAAGGCGTGATTTATAATATTAATATGGATAAAGTAGATACGTAAAGTTTTTATTTTGTCTACCTACTTATCAACTTTTATGTTTAAAAATGTCACTACTATAAAATTCAGTTTAGCATTTTTAAAGACTACACTAGAAAAGAAAAACCTTTGAATGTAGAATTCATAAAGGATTTGAGTGACAATTAGTTTAGTGTCGCCCTTTGTCTCGTCCTTTTCAGGAAATTTGTAGACCATATTTAAAAAAACTTTGTATTTAAATTAATATACCTAACAAAAATTAAGTTGTTGTAATGCTTATGTTAGTTAACGTCAGGTACAATATAAAAAATTGAATGTTTTTTTGGCAAGATTAAATCAAATCTTCATCAAGCAAGATCAACGTGATATCTAGTTCATTTTTAACGAACTTTCTTTTTAGCTGATTGTTAGTCCCCTTTGTTCTTTGTACAAAGGTATTCTCGGAAAGGCCTTTCTATTTAGTAATACGTTTGTGCTTATTATCTTTATAAACATTTATCTAGAAGCTTTTTAATATTTTTATAAATTAAAATAACAAGATAACAAAAATAAGACGAGACTCTTCAATTTTATAGAGAACTTAATTAGCAATTCTATAATAAACATGATTTTTAATGATACATGTAGTTAAATGAATTTGAATGCCATATAATATTAAATTCAACAATGATTTTAATGTCTAAAGGTCTAAACCTTGTCTAAACTGACACAGCTAATGCTTCCACAATTTAAAATTATTTCTAAATTATGTAAACACTAATCAAAATAAAAAATAAAAGCAGTAACAAGAAGCCACACCACCATTACGGCAAACGACAGGTCATTACAGGAACCGCGTCAGCCAACAGCACGTTCATAAAAATGCAAAAATTAAACGGAGATAGCGAAACTTACTCCAACAAGTTTACCTAAAGCACTCCGACATAAATTAAAAAGCTCTTTCATCGTTAACTCACCATTGTTCGAGGCACAAAGCGTAGATAAACGTAGGAAAAACTCGTTTGACGTAAAAACATTAATAAGGGTGCTTTTCCACCCTTTATATGCGAGGAAAATTGTCGTGAATATCTAGCTGTGCAGTGTAAACCGTGCGGGGGGATTCCATCAAAAATGTACGCTGCTGGAATGCGTTGATATGTCTTCTATTACTCAAAATTCTAAAATTAATAAACATACCTTGCACATCTCTCGCATGTTTTGTATTCGCAAAAAAACCCAGAACCGCTGAGGCCTGAGTCGTTTCCATAAGATAGCTCTTATGGAAACGACTCAGCAGAGCGAGGCGGGGTGGAAAAGCACCCTAAAACTACCGGATTTGTTGGCGTGTCGCGCTGTGCTCAAATAGATTTTCGATTGAGGAAAATTATAAAGTTATCTTAATCAAATTTGGCTTGGGGGAATTTTTAATTAAGATCCATGGAGCTTTTTTTGAGATCGATTTAAACATAGATTATGCCTCAGCGTTCTTTTAATTATGTTTCACGAACAGATATAGGATTAGAAGTAGATTAACAATTAAACATATTGTAAGCGGAAAAAGAAATAAATAAATAAAAGTGATTAGATTTAATAAATAAATAAATAAATAAAATAGCCTTTATTGCTGTTATTTTCTTAAATTATTACATGCCAATTATTTAAAAACTAAGTTAATTCTACTTATTCTAATTTTTATTTATAATATCGGCAACAGGGTGTTTATAAGGAACAGCTTGTCTGTCGACAAAGGCCTCCTCTAAAGATTTCCATATATTTCTATCTTTTGCTAAGCGGGTCCATACAGGACCGGCTATTTTCTTAAATTCATCTTCCCATCTTTTGCTTTGTCTACCTCTATTCCTTTTGCTATCTCTTGGATACCATTCCGTTACTAACTTAGTCCATTTCTCTCTACTTTCTCTAAAAATATGTCCTGTCCAACGCCATTTCAGCTGTCTGTAGGTTGTGAGTGCATGTTTAAATTTAGTTTTATTTTTAATTTCTTCTAATTTCACTCTATCTTTTAGTTTTATACCCAGAATACTACGTTCCATTGAATTTTGGCAGACTTTTAATTTATGTTCCTGTAAATCTGTTAACGCCCATGTCTGGCACCCGTAAAGTAAGCATGGCATAATGCATATTTCGTACACTTTCTTTTTTCCTTTCATAGGCATATCTTTATTCTTCATTATTTCCCGTAGAGACCAAAACCGTTTCCAAGTATTATTAATTCTTCGTTCTATTTCTTTATTCATGCAATCCACTGTCGATATAAGTTGGCCCAAATATATATATTCATTTACAAATTCTATTTGTTCATTGTTTACTGTTATTCGTTCGTTTGTTACTGTTCGTTGAGAATTCGTCATAATTTTGGTCTTAGTTAAGTTCATTGTCAGTCCTGCCTTAGCACTTTCATCCGATAGTTGCTGCATCATTACACCCAGAGTTCCTGCATCTTCTGATAATAAAACTAAATCGTCCGCGAAGCGCAGGTGGTTGAGATTTTCTCCATTTATATTGAGGCCATTTTCGGTCCAGTCAAGATTTCTGAAAATCATCTCCAGCACTGCTGAAAATAACTTCGGTGATATAGGATCTCCTTGGCGTACACCTCTTTGAATAGGAAATTCGTTGCCAGTAGATTCAAGTTTAATTTGTGCTGTGCTCGCTGTGTATACGTTTTTAATTATTCTTATATATTTTGCATGTATCCCTTGTTTCTTTAGAGCGTCCCATATAAATTCATGTTCCAAGGTATCGAACGCTTTGTTAAAATCAACGAATCCAATGTAATATGTTTTGTTATATTCTCTATATTTCTGTAAAACTTGATTAGATTTAATATAATGAAATAAATAATTTGTGAAATAATGTTGTATTTTACAGATGATTACATCCATGATAATTATACAAACATAATGTCTGAAAATTTTATAATTAAACACAAATATAAATGTTAATTGCCCAACCTTAATTAATTAACATACATACCAATCAACTTAAAATTCAATGTGAACTTTTTTTCACCATTAATGTATTTAATTTCAACTAGCTTAACACCCGCGGTTTCGCCCGCTTTGTCTAAGACCTAATAAATTATATACTAAAACCTTCCTCTTGAATCACTCTATTTATTAAAAAAACCGCATCAAAATCCGTTGCGTAGTTTTATAGATTTAAGCATACAAAGGGACATAAGGACATAGAAAGCGCCTTTGTTTTATACTATGTAGTGATACTAATAATTTGTTTGCAGGTACGAAAGTAGGAGACCCTGAAGAATTATTAGCCATTGACGAAGTTTTCTGTACGGGCCGTTCAGAGCCACTCTTGATTGGTTCCATCAAATCTAACTTGGGACACAGTGAACCTGCTTCTGGGCTTTGCTCTGTGGCCAAGGTAATTATTATGTGTCTAATAATTGCTCAATTGACTGACCGGTTAGCTTGGTTGGTAGTGGCCTTGCCTTCCAAGCCAGAGGTCGTGGGTTCGATTCCCACCCGGGGCAAATGTTTGTGTGATGAACATAGATGTTTGCTCTGTGTCTGGGTGTTAAATATCTATATAAATATTTATTTAAAATTATATATGTATGTTTATCAGCCATCTGGTTTTTCCATACACAAGCGAAAGCTTAGTATGGGATCAGATCGTGCCGTGTGTGAAAATTGTCCCGAAATATTTATATTTTATTTATATTATATTATATTTATTTATTTATAATATATTTATTGGTGATAGCCCAAGATCGAATTTTAGGAATGCAAAATTTCATGCAATAATTTTATTAGTTCAGGATACATCGCCCATTTTTGCAAGTGACTATAACTATCAAGCTAATTTTCCGTTTGTAGCTTTGTTTTGATGAGACGCCCAATAATTTCGTGTACGAAACTCTCGATTGTGGTAGCTAACAGAGATAACAAGGATAAAAATTTTTGATTTGATGGTTCTCAAATATTTATTACTAACTGAATTTTTTTTTATTCAATCTCAAGATTTGACCTAAATTATTCGAAAAAATATTTGTCCTACAAAATCTATGGTTGGTTCAAAGAGTCCCCCTTTCCAAAGTGTATCGATAACGAGGTCATCATAAATGATTACTAACAAGCTGATTTTTTTGTTTTCACTTAGTTAATGTTTATATAATTCAACAGACATATTGTCCTACAAATTGCGTAATAAATATTTGAGAACCATCAAATCAAAAAATTTTATCCTTGTTATCTCTGTTAGCTACCACAATCGAGAGTTTCGTACACGAAATTATTCGGTGTCTCATCAAAATAAAGCTACAAACGGAAAATCAGCTTGATAGTAGTCACTTGCAAAAATGGGCGATGTATCCTGTATATTGAAATCTCATATGTTGATGCTTCTGTTACCTCTAATGTTGTGGAAATTTTTTCTAGTGGTCCGCCCCGGCTTCGCCCGTGGTTCATATTTTGCAATAAATGGTTGCCTATGTCCTTTCTCGGGTATCAAAATATCTCCATATCAAATTTCATGCAAATTGGTTCTGTAGTTTAGGCGTGATTGAGTAACAGACAGACAGACAGAGTTACTTTCGCATTTATAATATTAAGTATGGATTTATATTTAGTATCCTTCCACAGCTCTGCATAGCCTACAGCACAGGCTACATCCCACCCAACTTGCACTTTAATAAAAAACGTGAAGGCGTGAAAGCTCTAGAAGAGAACAGACTTAGGGTGATCACTGAGAAGACTCCATGGAATAGAGGAATGGCTGGAATCAACTCCTTTGGTTTTGGGGGTGCTAACGCCCATATTCTATTGAAGAATGTTGCTCCGGCTAAGGTTAGTTGGGTTTTTATTGAAGTATTAGAGGAATGCAATAAATAAGTTAGATGGTGATCTGATGGAGATTGTAGCTGGTATAGAAGATAGTACCTACTCTTTATGTTTTATCATTGTGTATATTGTAAAATGATAAAAATTATACCCATTTTATTACAATAAAAGTATATTATTACAGTAATATTCGGATCTAGAATCACTGGTTAAAATTCCTGCATATTAATAAATGTCTAATACTGACCAAAACTTTTCATATACTTAGAACAAATGAATTTTCCTCCAATAAAAAGTTATGTATGTAAAACCAATTACGATGTTAGAACTAATGTAGAATTCAATTAAGAAACTACTAAATAAATAAATGAATTACTTGTATCAGGTGAACAAAGGCATCCCATCAGACAACCTGCCCCGTCTGGTCTGCGTGTCTGGTCGAACAGAATCCGCAGTTGCCAAGATCCTAGATGATCTAGAGTCTAGGAATGTGGACGTGGAACTCGTCAGACTGCTGCACTCGATCCATGATGAGGATATCGGGGGTCATGTTGTTAGAGGATATTCTCTATTGGGTGAGCATAATATTAAAAATGAAGTTATTTGTGATGTCTTTGTTTTAGATTTCACTTTAAAGACTAATTGAATATACTTGAACTTTTCGATACTTTTCAAACTTTTTAACAAAACCTTTTGAATTGAAGAATTAAGGCTTAACTTTCTTATGCGCAATTGAATATTGAACTTATACTTGAACTTTTCGATACTTTTCAAACTTTTTAACAAAACCTTTCGAATCCAAAAATTAAGGCTTAACTTTCTTATGCGCGTAGACCTTCTAGTATTTAGCAAAAATAAAATTCTTGTCGCAATAATAATTATCTTTATAAGTACAATTCTAATTAAAATTTCACTCATCACTACTTATTAATTTAAATTTCCCTTGAAACAATATCAATTTAAAATTGACCTCAACATTTGAATCTTTACCATATCCAAAAAAAAGATGGACCAAAACTTTCGTTGTTTATTGTATGGAAGGAAAGTGTATTTACTCGATTTTTTTTGGGATTTAGAAGAAGATTCACTACAGATTATCTAAAATCTCCAATTTAATTACCAATTTCTCCCCCAGGATCAACCCCCACAAAAGCAATATCCCTATCCCGGGACATCCAGTACTTCTCCGGAGTACGTCGTCCGGTGTGGTTCGTGTACAGCGGCATGGGCTCGCAGTGGGCCGGCATGGCCGAGCAACTAATGAGGGTGCCTGTGTTTGCTGCGGCCATACAGAGGTGGGTTTAGTGGGTTTTTGTGGGTTTTTTGGGGATTTTAGGATATATTAAAAGGTCAAGATTTTGGGGAAAATGGATGATTTCTGAAATTTTTTGGATAGGTTGGTTTCTAGGTTCCGTCGTTCGCTGTAGCTAGAAAAAGGTCTGTTTTATTGGTTAAACAATTTTGATGATTTTCTGAATAAAAATGTTGGTCCAATCAAAGCAATCTCTCGTAACACCCAATACTTCACCAGCGTGCGGCGGCCAATGTGATTCGTGAATACCTGTGATCGCTGCGGCCGTGCAAAGGACAATCTTCCTTTTTTTTATAATATTTTGGACTTATCTGCATACCTACTTCCGTTTGGCATATTTCATTTGATTAAATTCCTGCTTTGAAATATTTACAACTTTTTAAAGGTATTGCTCCTCTCATTACAATTTTTGTTTATTCACAAACTGAATTTTGTAGTTTTTCCTATGTACAAATTAATTTATAGAATTACGTTTGCTTCGTCATCCTAATTTTAGTATTTGCCTGTTTAATGTTTTGTCAATGAATAATTGTTAAATAATTCTCAAATCATATTATTAAAATTATTATCGTTAGTTTATTTCTTTATTATTTTATTCAAGTATTGGATAATATTATTTAATATTCTTCAACAGATGCCACAAAGCCCTAGAGCCTAAAGGCATTAATCTAACCAAGATCATCACAGAAAAAGATCCCAAGATCTATGACAACATTCTAAATTCCTTCATCGGTATCGCCGCGGTACAAATCGGTCTCACTGACGTCTTGAAGACAATTGGCATCGAACCTGATTATATTATTGGTGAGTTCTTTATTTTTAATGGTTTTATTTGAATCTAGTTATTTTTTGTGTTTTTTTTTCTTTGATTCGTATTAATTCTTTTGTGTCTAAGTTATCTATTTTAGTTTCACAATTAGCTCTTTTTATATGTTAAGGTCAAAATTATCTTTACTAATTGCTTTCTATTTATTTTTTAAAACCATGAATAAACGTTTAAAATCTGAAGTTTCTACTGTTCACAAGTTTTCATCATCATCAGTCTATTCACACTTTTCCTTAGTATTCTTTTAGGTACTGTTCAAACTTTAGTATGTTTTTTTTTATTATATCCTTTTTCCGGTCTTTATCAGGTCACAGTGTAGGTGAATTAGGTTGCGCATACGCAGACGGTTGTTTCACAGCTGAGCAAATGATCCTCTCAGCTTATAGCCGAGGTCTAGCGTCCATTGAGACTCCCTTCATCAAGGGATCTATGGCTGCTGTTGGAATGGGTTATACACAGGTGAGAGATTAGAAGAATTAAATTATATTCTGAAGATAGAGTATTATCTATTTTTGTTTATTTTTTTATAATTTTTTGTTATTTATCGCGTTGTTGTTGAAATAATAACTATGCTCGTTCGTTGGTTTTATGTAATTTAATTTTTTTAATAATTTGTTTAATCTTCTGATTATTTTCAATGATATTTAGTGTCGATATATCGCACCTTCGGTAGAACAAGGGCACAATTACAGTTTTTGCAATTTTACAGGAGAGCCATTTTAAGATATTTGTAGTACTTAATGTGGTCTAGCTATGATAATAATTTTTTTATGGTTGTTCTGCTTTGTATGACATAAACTATATACTATATTCTTTTAGGTGTATCGTTTACAAATATTAAAAACTGCTAGTTTTTTTTAATAATATTTTTTTCTTAAGGCCGTGTACGCGGTCCGTGCGCTGTTTGGCTCAAATATGTGATTTTTCAAACCAGATTGTCCATCAACCACTTATCTTACAAACATATGAATTACTAATAATTTTAGGAAATTTTATTGTCTATATAGTTAGTTAAGAGTTTTTTTCAATTAATACAGTATTTGTGAATACCATCAAGATAACTGAGCCGATGATTACTTGATTTCGCTTTTAGTGTCAATTTCGAAGCTAAAAATATCTGAAATCGCTGACAGATCTAACACACAATTTTTTTTAACTAACTGCAAAAATCCTTATTAAAATAGTTAGTTAAAAGATTTTTTTATTTTGGACTCCTAACTTACGAAATTAAAATCCGAACAATGTGAATTTTTTTAGAAATTATAGTCGACAAAATGATTATTTTCACCAAGATATTTGACTTAGTTTAATATTATTTTTACATATTGCAATAAAAGAACGTCTTACTTATAAGATAAAATTTAAAAAATCAACTAAGGTACCTCTATTATTTTTCTACAACTTTTTTTAAAGTACTATAAAACACTGCGCGCGACCCGATTAAAATCAGTCGGCAGCGAGCCTTCCCAGAGAGAGGACATGTTGCTCGGCGCTCTCCTGTGGACTTATGCTATTCATAGTAAAAGGATAGCGCAAGCCGCGATCTATCGTAATAGATCGCGGAGATTTTGACTTGCGTTAAATTGAATAAGCCCTCTTAAGTAGGTGTACATTTCTGTGCCTCCAGTGAATAAGGGAATAACTCAAAAACAGCACTTTTCAGGAGAGACAAAAAACTATATATCAACACTAAATCTTTATAACTTCAAATTTTTAAGCTTGTATGGGTAAGATATGATGTTAGACTTTAGTTTTACATATGAACACATATTGTAACAACCCCATAAATATACTTTTTTCGAGTTTTTTTGTACTTGTGGCCTTATGAACGAGTACTTCATGGAATAACTCAATGTATTCACATAATTTTTTTTTGCTCTTTGCAATATAACGACTTATGCCCTAATGCACTATGTTCATAGTCGCATAACACGACTTATATTATTGCCAGTTTTGGTTTTATAGAAATAATGCGACTTATTATGCTTGAAATTTGTGTACTTTATGACTCAATTGAGGCCTTTTAGTGGAACAACCATGCATGTAGCTTGAAAAACGAATAAAATCAACGGATTTTTTATCGTTATTAGATATTATAAAAACAAAACAACATTTAGGTGTTTATATATTTAACCCTAGAAGTCCAATCTACGTAAATTTGACGTACACCGCGGCGAAATAACTTTGTCTTTTCTATATTTACCATCGAATCGCTTCGAAATCCAGAAACAACTCATTACCCGTCGAGACCTATAAGCAGTACATAGTTGGCTCTTCCCGGTAAATTCCGCCATTTTGTAGAAAAAGAGGATGTTGTACGTCATTTCCAAGTCACGTTTTACTCATGTAAAACGTGACTTGGAAATGACGTATATACTATATCATTATAGTACCTATTATATACTATATATTGAGTATAAAATATGATCCAGAAAACTTTAACACTAGGACGAAAAACCTTCAATTTTAGTAAATGACGATTATTGTCCTCCGCTGGATTTGGACTCCAAGCAAGAGGATTGGGTGGCTGAGATGTTGTCTGGAGAAAAACCGAATATGTCATGGTGGTTATACATTGAGGATACAAGCACTATAAAGAGATAAGAGAAGCTCGAAAACCATATTCCTGTATGTTCAGTTACCTTACAGGGAAAGTTATAGGTGGTCTGTGGCGATATTTTAGGGCATGATATGAAATTTTAATAATTTCTATATCTTATAATATCAAAATAATATAGATAAATAAAGAAAAAACAATGAGCCGCAAAGATTTTATGAAAAAATTAAGCACAGATTTGAAGATGCCTTGGATGCAAATACGACTTGAAGAGACTCTACGTGACAATATCCCAATTTTTTCAAAATATGTGGTACCAGAGTATCCATAATATGTTTACGATAATGCAGGACCAAAACAGTATCGATATTGCGGATTTTTTTCCTATAAAAAAGGCAAATTACAGTGGTGGCATGAGAGAGAACACAATATTCATAATTGTCAAGACTGGTTATAATTTTTTTTTCTATGCGTCTATAATTATAGTATTATTGGTTAGATTAAATAAAAAGAAGATTAAAAACTAGTTTTTTTTTAAACTTACCCAATTACAACAAGAAAATATAAGTTTAACATTTTTGTTGGCTTTTTTTAGATGTCTCATTATCGTTCTGTATTTATTTACAAAGAGTATAATATCATTAAATGCACTTAAGAGTTAATTAAAACTGTATTTTTTATATCTATTGCAAAAAATAGTTAATTTCCATAGAAATATATTAGTATCCCAAGTTAACTGATTCATACCTTTTTTAAAAAATATAAAGATTTGTTGTTGCAGATTTATTGAAAAAACGATTTAAAAATAATAAGGAATAGTGTTTATCGTTTCCATGTATTCAAATAGACCAATAGCAACACGGCATTAATGCGAAACTGTCTCATGTCGTCACTTGAACCAATCACACTAAAAGAGTTGTTCCTTTATGCTCATGTTAGAAAAAGGACCCAAATGCGTTTATACTAAAATAGTGTTAGCACGGATGGAACAAAATGAATTAAGTCTTTATTAAAAAAGTATAACTACACATACGTCCTTGTGTTCGTGGGTTATTTTGACTCGAGACGAATAGTTCCTTTGCGATTGCCTAAAATGATGGATAAGGTAACTTATACCGTTAATCACACCCTACTTATACCGTTTGGGTCATTCGAAAAAATGGGTTAGGATGCAGCTAGAGATATGACCTTTTGATATGTTGTGTATTTTGACGAGCTGAATCCAATGGTGCAATAAAAACCAAAGGGAATAACTCGTCTTACTCCCTTATTCACTGGAGGCACAGATTTGTGCCCTTGTTCCACCAACAAGAAAATTAATTTGTAAATATGGCCATATGTAAAGCTTTAAGTTAATAATTTTGGAATGATAATAACGTGATTTTTTGTATAAATGTTTTATTTTCTTAAACACTTTAGAAAGCCGCAGTACTTTATCACAAAAATAGATATCAAAACTTACTAATCAGCCATTACACATCTTAAACAATCTGAAACTATTATGTTTCCTAGCAAAATTCTTTGGAATCGCTTTAAAAATTGGAATAATATTATATTAAGATAACAGAACAAGAAAGAATCATAATTCAATTCCTTGACATTAAATAATTCCCCTAATTTATGTATGATCGATTTTATAGGCAATGTGTTCACAGCAAAATAATACATTCCAAAAACAAATTTGAAAAAGAAAAATAATTATTTACGAATAAATATCTTACTAATATTATTATTTATTATGTAAACTCGAAAGTTTTTGAGGATAGATTTGTGGGTGTGAGGGTATGTTTGTTGTATTTTGATTGGCAGTCCTATCGTTTAAATTTCTAAAAAACTAACTTGTTTTTTTGCTCTCTACAGCAATTATCGGAATAAAATGTTACTTTTAAAACCATGGAGTATAACAAATCTTGGACAGACAAGGGCACAATTGTCTGAACGACTTTGTCCTCCCAATTTTTAAATCGTAAACTAGGCATAAGTGTGACAGATATGGCCTTGTCGTTCCAGAAATCAAAAACATTATAGGGCATATTTACATAAACGACGTTAGCGCTCCAAGTGACAGCTAGCTCAGTCCCCGCCGATGGCACAACTAATTTGATGAGACTTTGTCTCGCCAAGAGAGAAACAAAATAGCGCCAAAATGACAACGCCACTATTTCAATCTGGCTGTTTTTTGTAGGAATTAAACGAATGTCTTTGTCCCTCCAGTTGAAAGGGCCTTTTTAAAGTATTTCTGCATATTTAAGTCATTTTGGCAATTTATGACAATTATGCCCTTGTTCTACCGAAGGTGCGATATATTAATCCATTCTATTGTTGTTTTGTATAGTAGGTATCAATTCATTTCAATCATTTCAATTTATATTATACGGTGGTTTCCCTACAAATTCAATTTACTTTTCTTCATTCTTTTTGTTTTTTTGTGTTCTCTAAAAAATATTTAATGGCATATTTAATGGCACCTCCAATTTTGTCCCCAGATCAAAGAACTCTGTCCCCCTGAGATCGAAGTGGCGTGCCATAATGGACCCGACTCTAGTACCATTTCTGGCCCAGCGGACATTATGCGCAGTTTTGTGTCCAAATTGGTAGAAAAGGGCATTTTCGCTAAGGAAGTTCCGTGTTCCAATATTGCGTATCATTCGAGATATATCTCTGAGGCTGGTGAGTTTTTTGTTTGTGTTTGTTATATAAATCCATTCCATTCAACACTATTTTTTGATCTTTATCTTCTGTTGTCTGTGCTATATCAATTGTATCGAAATATTGCTCATCTCTTATTTTCTACAAATTTTCTATATTAACATAATATAGAAAATTTAGTTATGTGATAGTTTCAATTGACTAAGGGCTGATTTTTCAATCCTTGGTTAACTTATTCAACGAATAACGTATTAAACAACCATTTCATAAAAATGTATTCTAATTATCCGTATTTGACAGTTTACAGGAGACATTTTGAAACGTTCGTACATTGTAGATTTTGTCGTAGATTGAAAAATTGGCCCTAAGTGTTGAATAGGATATCACTAATTCTATAAAAAAATTGTGAAATAGTTTTCGTTTGACTTAGTCCATATCAGTAATTAATGAATTAGCCACAATTTATTAATTTTTTATAGAAAGCAATATTTTTAAAATACTCATTTTATATTAGGTCCTAAACTACTAAAATACCTGAAGGAAGTGATCCCGGAACCCAAACCTCGCTCCGACAAGTGGGTCTCAACTTCTGTACCACAGCACTTGTGGAAGGATCCTAAAGCACAATTATCTTCAGCTGAATACCACACCAATAACCTTTTGGTAAGTAAATTTATTTTTTGCTTATAAATATTCAATTTTCGGTGTGTTTAATATTTATTTTTTGTTAAAAAATCTACCACTGTTTTCCGTGCCGTAGCATTTTTTTCTCGAATTTTAATTCCGTCTCATTTTTTTTTTAAATCCACTATGAATGATTAAATGACCATAATATCATATCTGACTGACCGGTTGGCTTGGTTGGTAGTGGCCCTGCCTTCCAAGTCACTGATCGTGGGTTCGATTCCCACCCGGGGCAAATATTTGTGTGATGAACGTAGATGTTTGCTCTGTGTCTGGGTGTTAATTATCTATATAAGTATTTATTTAAAATTATATATGTATGTTTACCTATCAGCCATCTGGTTTCCATAACACAAGCGAAAGCTTAGTATGGGATCGGATCGTGCTGTGTGTGAAAATAGTCCCGAAATATTTATTATTATTTATTATATTCATAAAAATTGCCATTCACAAGAATGACATAAACTTCTTTAATAATAAAATTTTGATATTCTAAATCGTTTTCAATATAAATACTCGATTTTCCCCGAATTGTGATGTTTGTGGTTATGTCGAGGATTTGCAACATACGGGAATGTGTACTTTATGAATTTAATTTAGAGATATCCTTTGAGGTGCTGGTCAAATATTTTCTTACTGTTGTCTAAAGTTACAGTTTCAAATAATTGTTTTTATATGAAATCATACCAAATACCTTAAAAAGTAACATTCGATATGAGTATAAAACTTACTTTCCAATACCAAAAAATGTATTTATTAAAAATAATCTAGACCTAATCTCATCTAATTTTCAAACTTCCCGTATTGAAATTATGAAAATTAATTTTAGTATACATAACCACATACATACACACTAATAAAACACAATATTTATTTATAGTACATAATATGTATTTCCCCATTTCCAAATTACACACACAAACTTGAGCTCAATGCTCCAAGAATGTACCTAAAAGGCTCAAACTAATCTTACCTCTTCAAAAACTTCTGCCAAAATTTGTCTTATCCCTTTAAAAACTTCTCAATTTCCATCCCCAGAGCCCAGTGCTCTTCGAGGAAACTTCCCGTTTGATCCACCAAAACGCGCTAACTATTGAGATAGCCCCACACGGTCTTCTGCAAGCCATCTTACGCAGATCTCTGAAGAAGGATGTTATTAATGTTCCACTCACTCAGAGAGGAGAGGATAACGTGCAAGTGTTGTTCACTGCGGTTGGCAAGTGAGTGTCTATTCTTAAAGATTTTATAGAAATATGTTCTGTAGTATTTAATAGATTAGGTGGAGAGGAGTATAGTAAATAGCGCCGTCAATGTGTCCTGAAGACGTATCAGTTAATGGTGGAAAAATAATGTGCAAGTGCTATTAATTGCGGTTGGCAAGTGAGTGTATATTGTAAATTACTAGTCGATAAGTATCATCAAGATAGCCCCACACGGTCTTCTGCAAGCTATTCTGCACCGATCGTTGAAGAAGGATGTTATTAATGTTCCCCTCACTCAGAGAGGAGAAGATAACGTGCAAGTGCTGTTCACTGCGGTTGGCAAGTGAGTGTCTATTCTTAAAGCTCTTATAGGAATATTTAAGTGGAGAAAATAATAGTAAATATCTGACTGACAGGTTGGTTGGTTGGTTGGTAGTGACCCTGCCTTCCAAGCCAGAGGTCGTGGGTTCGATTCCCACCCGATGCAAATATGTGTGTGATGAACATAGATGTTTGCTCTAAGTCTGGGTGTTCATATGAGTATTTATTTAAAATTATATATGTATGTTTATTAGCCAACTATAAATTTATATTCAGGATTTAAATGAATAACTATTTTCCATAGGTTATACGAAGCGGGTCTGAACCCGAAGCTAGCAGCTATATACCCGCCCGTGGCGTTCCCTGTATCACTCGGCACACCGATGCTTTCGCATTTGGTTGAGTGGGAACATAGTGAAGATTGGTGAGTGACATTTGTATTCGTTTTCTTAAGTTACCCTCATTTAAAAAAAATTGCTTGGATTTTTTATTTTTTACATTTAAATTTTCAGGTAGTTAGGTACCTACACATATTTATAAAAAAACTTGTATGGACACATTCTTGTATCAAATTTTGTGTTATTTAGTGAATAATAACTTTTTTATCAGTTTTTCAAATCTCGCTACTCGCTACCATACTTTCTAATAGAACTTTAGTGTACAGAGGCTGGGGTCTTCCAATAAAATACTGTATATGCTGAACTACTTTATTACATTTATAAATTTATAATTTATTACACGTTAACTTAGATAGGCGAGTGGCAGGCGACTGGCTCTCGCAGGAGTGTCGCCATTCGCCGCGTCACAAACCGCTGAATTGACGATATTTGATTACTGTGAATAATAACACACACTACATACACCCCCTTCTAAAAAAAAAATGATTTACATAACTGACAAATATCAAAAAAAAAAAAAAATATTATATATAATTAACTGGTTGAGCCGAGATTTGAAATAAAATGAATACAAATATTCCTAACATTTACTTATAACATTAATATGTGCTGAGATGACATTACGCAACCTTCGCGTGCCTACTTCTAACAAAAATGCCAATGCACCATTAACCTAATTACAGTCCAAAAATCTTACAGGTCTTTTAATTATTCTGCCACTACGTGATTTCTTTAAAGGCGTGCACACACTAGCCTCACTATGCTGATCTAATCTACTGTCATGTCTAACTTCATTTTCTTCTAAAATATACGCAGGCTTAAGTCTATCAATCGACACATTACATTCTCTATTATCAATTAATATTTTAAAAACTTTACTATTTCTTTCTAAAACTTTATATGGTCCGCTGTACGGAGGCGTCAGCGGTCTCCGTACCGCGTCCACTCTTAGAAAAACATGTGAACAGGAATTTAGATCAGCATGCACAAACGTACTATTACTATTTTTACATGCCCTTTTTATGGGCTTAATTTTATTCAAAGTGTCTCTTAACTTACTTATAAACGAATGTGGATTATCAATTTTCGTACTTTTATCCGAACAAAATTCTCCCGGCAACCTTAAACAATGACCCAGAGCAAATTCCGCCGCGCTGATATTATCAGTGTCTGCTTGACAAGCTGCTCTCAATCCTAACATGACCGTAGGTAGTTCTACTAACCATGCTAGATTATTGTTCAATCTAGCCACCAGAGCCGACTTCAAGGACCTATGCCACCTTTCTATCTTACCATTACACTGCGGGTGGTACGGGGTAGTTCTCGTTTTTTGAATACCTAATAATTTCATTAAATCTGTAAACAATTCGCTTTCAAACTGTCTACCTTGATCGGTGGTAATAACTTTAGGACAACCGAAACGACAAATCCATCCTTCATAAACTGCTCTAGCTACCGACTCCGCAGTCATGTCCTTCACAGGGCAAATCTCAGGCCACCGCGTTAACCTATCGATCATAGTGACGCAATAACGGAAACCGTGCTCGGTTTCCGGTAAAGGTCCTATCAGATCCACGTGCAACTGTTCAAAACGCTCGCTATTGTTAAAATCGCTAAGTTTTGAAACAGTGTGCCTAATAACCTTACTTTTCTGACACCTAACGCACGTCCTGGTCCAGGTCCCCACGTCCTTATTCATGCCTGGCCAAAAAACTTTTTTACTAACTAACGCACGCGATGCTCTAACTCCGGGATGGGAAACGTCATGAAATTTATTAAAAATACTTTTCCTAAACTGTGCTGGTATATACGGCCTAATATTCTGAGCTGATGTTTCACAATATATTTTAATATCGTCATTATTATCGAGCGCTAACTGTTTCCATTGCAATTTATCATTTGTTTTCATCAAATCTGCGAGCTCAGCGTCTGTCGCCTGTGCTCTCGCAACCTCCACGTACCTATTCACTCGAACTAGGACATACGATACTCTCGATTCTCGATAAAGCGTCGGCCACTTGATTTTCAGTGCCTTGAATATGTTGTATGTCGCTTGTAAATTCGCTAATATACAACAATTGACGCGCTCGCCTAGGTAACTCTTTATTAGAACTTAATTTACTTAAAGCAAAAGTGAGAGGTTTATGGTCCGTGTAAACTGTTAAATTTCTGCCTTCGATTAAATCCCTAAAGTAAACTATTCCTGAATAAATCGCTAGAAGCTCCTTGTCATATGTGGAGTACTTCTTTTGCGATTCCGATAATCTTTTTGAAAAATATCCTAAAGGTTTCCAAGAATTTCCTTCCCACTGATTTAACACTGCCCCTATACTAAAATCTGACGCGTCGGTCATTAACCCTAATTTGGCACTAGATATTGGATGCGCAATAGTAACGGCATTTTTTAAATTTTCTTTACACACTTCAAATGCACTATTCGCCTCGTCTGTCCAATCTATACGCGTCTTATCTCGTTTTTTAGTCCCGTGTAAATACCTATCTAAAACTCCCTGAACTCGAGCAGCGTTAGGAATATGATTTCTGTAGAAATTTAACATGCCCAAAAATCTACGTAATTGTTCTACTGTCTCCGGTTTCGGATATGACTCGATAGCTTTAACTTTTTCCGGCATCGGACTTATGCCCTTTTCTGAAACTAAATAGCCTAAAAATTCTATAGAGGACTGTCCAAAAACACATTTACTTAAATTAATAGACATTTTATATTTACTCAACCTCTCAAATATTAATCGTAAATGTTCTCTATGTATATCGGGGTTATCCGATCCTATGATGACGTCATCTATGTAACCGAACACGACTGACTGACCTTTGCCCCCTGTACAGTCGCTGCCATAATTCAATTGTTCTATGCCTGATAAAACTGTATTATTGATAAATCTTTGAAATGTTTGTGCCGCGTTACGCAGGCCAAACGTCATTCTTGGAAATTCGAAAAGCCCAAACGGCGTAATAATGGCTGTTTTTTTAATGTCGTCTGGATTAATACCTATAAAATGATACGCTCTACAAATATCTAACTTTGAAAAAAAATTCTTATTATGTAACCCATACGTAAAATCTTGTACCCTAGGTATCGGATAACGATCTGGCTTTGTAATTGCGTTTAACATCCTGTAGTCCCCACAGGGTCGGATACCACCATCCTTTTTAGGTACAATATGTAAAGGACTGGCCCACTCACTATTTGAAGGTCTACATATGCCTAGCTCTTGCATCAATTGGAATTCCTTTTTAACCCTATCGTACCTGTCGGCCGGTAACCTCCTGGCACGCGCGTGCACAGGTGGTCCAGTAGTCTCGATGTGATGATACACGGAATGCTCTGGGACATCCTTGAAGGCTGGCGGGCGCGTGATGTCCTGAAATTGTTCCAGTAAATCCGCATAAGAATGGTTGCTATTTATACTTTTAATAGTGCCGAAAAAATGTGTACTTTTAATTCCACAGACATTTAAACTGGTAACTGAATCGATTAACTTATTATTATACAAATCTACATTTAATTTAAAATTCTTCAAAAAATCGGCACCTATTATTGGCTGTTTTACATCACATACGACAAAAGGCCATTTAAATGACCGTCTTAGGCCCAACGATAACTCTAAATTACATATTCCATAACATTTAATTTCGCTGTCATTTGCAGCATACAACTTTAGATCGACTTTTTCGATAGGCTTTCTAACACACCACTTTGGAATGACGGAAATGTTAGCGCCTGTATCGATCAAAAAACTATATTTCGTTAAATTATCTCTAATTAATAAACGATGGCTTTTGGTTACCTGACCTTGAGTACATCCGTCCACCGCGCCCGCATGTACTCCGTCTAGTTTCCCGACTGCTTGGCTCGCCACGCGCAGGGTTGCTCGCAGCGGTTAGCTCTCGATCTGTACCGAAAGTGAAAACGGCACAGCCAGTCCGGGTCTCCAGGTGCTCTTCTCGGCCGCGATGTCGATCTTCTCCTGAAGTCGGTCCGTCTGTCGTTGCTCCTAGAGCGCTCGCGACCCCTCAGTTCGGCGCGGAGCGCTGCAACCTCCAGCTCCAATCTGCTCATCTTCTCGTCCGGCTGCTCATCTGTTTCCTTCTTGCATGACACGGCTGCCACATCCCCGACGTTGGTGTATTCGGTAATCTTGTCTGCCATGGCCGCCAGCTTGTCCAGAGACTGATCTTCACAAACCGCCATGACTGCTCGAACTGATGACGGCATTTTCGACAACCACAGGCTCTTGAGTGTGTTGTCCGCAATTTGTGCGCTGCGACCCAGATCCTTCATGCGCCTTAAAAACTGGGAGGGTCTTTGCGAACCCAATTCCAGCTCCGACACCAACTTCTGCATTTGTCTTTCGGCACTCTCTTCATAAACCTGCAGCAGCCTCTCCTTAAGCGCCGTATACCTGTCCTGGGCGGGTGGTGACATCACGAGGTCGCTGACCTGCTGAATGGCCTCTTTTCCGAGTTTCGATATGACCAGGTTGAATTTGGTCTCTTCCCCCTGCTTCTGTGGGGCCATCACAGACTCGAACTGTGCGAACCATAACCTTGGCAAGTCTGTCCAAAATTCTGGTAGCTTGGTGGACACGCTTATCGATGCCAACGCCGCGCCTGACGCCTCTTCCTTGATCTGCGTGTCTGAAGCTGCTGCTTTATTCATTATTAAGCCGATGAGTTACTAGCCGATGAGCTTGTGAGCCGCCTGCCGCTGTACTCGCCACGTGCCACGCGCGCTCTTCGATTGCGTCACGCTAACTTCCTGTCGCCGTGCCGCGTGGAATTTGATCTCGAACAAAACTTACCCCACAGCCAATGTCACTAATTACGCCGATTCCCTTCACTACAAACTTTCTTCGAGAGTTCTTCGTCGGGGTCACCAGTTTAGTGTACAGAGGCTGGGGTCTTCCAATAAAATACTGTATATGCTGAACTACTTTATTACATTTATAAATTTATAATTTATTACACGTTAACTTAGATAGGCGAGTGGCAGGCGACTGGCTCTCGCAGGAGTGTCGCCATTCGCCGCGTCACAAACCGCTGAATTGACGATATTTGATTACTGTGAATAATAACACACACTACAGAACAATGTAATAAACCAAATGACGAATTAAAAGTGCCTATGTATCACCAGCATATTCCGAAAATGACACAAAATCCCAATCATTATATCGGGTCAAACGGGAAGTCGTATCTCATTTTTCATCACTTATTGCGACGCTCCGAGGCCGCAAACTCTTTACGCGTTGGCCGAAACTGGTTTAGCAGTTTAGGAGCTGCTGATCATTATTTATTGGTTTTTCATGATTCTTAATTGGGTTGTTTTTCCACTTATAATGTTCGAGGATGTGTAGCGAAGAAGGTGTCTTAAATAACCTATCATATCGCTTCATTTAGTTTGAAGTGTTTAGTGTTTGAAGCGATACTATTAGGATAGAGGGTTATTATGTTGATAATCGACCATTAGGTATATTTTATCTAAGGATTACTCATAGAATTTTTTTTTTTAATGTCCAATATCAACTTGGTAACCGTCGCTACGCCTTCAGCATTTCTGGCTTGATGGAATTTAGGAATTAATGCAGCCTTAGACGCATACATTATGTATTACCTAACATTTCTGCAAATAATAGCATTCACCACTAAACATAAAGATTAATATATTCAAACCTTTCGTTCCCTAACTCCTAAGCCAGCATGCAATAAAGAGTCCAACTGTTATTAATAGCTCCCATCAATCAGGGGACCGCAAACAAATAGCTGGTGATCCGCTGCGTTCTTTGACTCTACCGTGTTTTCAATGCATGCGATGTTTTCACATCATTTGACGGTATTTTTTGATAGGAATAGGCTGTATTTAAATTCAGATTAGTGATTGATTGTATCGTTTGGATTTAAATAAAAAATTTGAAAAAAAATGACAAAAAAACGAGCGTTGTACCGATCACACGTGTCAGAAGTGAAACTTCTTACTAAATACTATGTAGATTAACGCGATGAGCTTGAAACAATATAGCTAGTTTGGATATCTGTAATTCAGGGTAATAATCAATGTGGCTTTCATTCAAAATCACAAAAACATCGAACTACAACAAAAATATCAGTTATCTGACATTTGAAACAATATACTTACTAACTTCTTACTAATATATTACCTATAATAAGAAAATAAAGAACAATTATTTCGTTTCACTCAATTACATTCTCAACATGAAAAGATAAGCATAACAAATACAACAAATAAGTAATTTATTTCAAGCTGCTTTTGTTTTCAATGTAACGTAATATTTAGGTCAAGAGCTCTATAGAACATATTGTCTAGATGATAAAAGCTTATGATCTTTTATTGTCTAGAATAAGAACAACACAATTAATTAATGTTTGTTTTGGAAACATCTAAACATCATTATCAATAAAATATCAAATGTCAAAAACAACTATAGTATACTAGCTTTCCACCCGCGGCTTCGCCCGCGTTTTCAAAGAAAAACCCCCATAGTTCCCGTTCCCGGGGGATTTCCGGGATAAAACCTATCCTATGTGTTAATCCAAGTTATCCTCTATATGTGTGCTAAATTTCATTGTAATAGGTTCTGTAGTATTTGCGTGAAAGAGTAACAAACACACACATACACACATCTTCACAAACTTTGGCATTTATAATATTAGCATAGTCAATAACTAGCTTTCAGTACGAAACTTTGCATGTTTTGTACAAAAATAGCAAAATATACATATACTAAAACCTTCATCTATAATACATCATATAGGTCTAAGGTCACACACAAATTACTATAGGTATTTTAAATATTAAAAAAAACCGTTTCAAAATCCATTCCGTAGTTTAAAAAAAGTATACATAGGAACACATAGACAGCGACAGCAACTTTGTTTTATACTATGTACTGATATGGAAACTACAAGAAAATCATACTTACAAAGGCATTTTTATTTAAAAGGTATGTGACTTCATACAAGGCACAAGAAAAGATGAAGTCTGGTGAGAGAACAGTTAGAATGTCGATTGCTGATGAAGACAGCGAATACATGATCGGTCACGTTGTTGACGGTAAGTTATATTTACTTAAAGATTTAACAAGTGAAGTCCCGTCCCCTAATGGGGTATGGGGCAGATGCGTATTTCGTTAGGGACAAGTAGGTGATCAGCCTTCTGTATCTGACCAAAGATTCGTCTCCACCGGGAATGGGACATAGGACTCCTCGGTTCTACGCTTCAACTATTTAGATATTTTGTAAATTGCTGTACAAATATTAATAAACGAAATTCAATATCAGGACAAACAATGGAATTGGATCTTAAAATAGACACACAGCTTAGAAATAATCTTTGAACGTAAACATCTAAGGTAAATATTGATAAAATCTTGTTTTACTTTTTCATAAAGTTTTAATTAAAATAAGACTTCTAGTAATGATATCCATGAAGATAATTAAAAACCTGCGCTTTTAATTTTGATCAAATTCAAATTTTGATTAAAAATAAATCATACTTTTAGCGTATAAATAGTCAAGAGATGCATACTCAAATTGACCACTTTTTGTAAAGTTGCTTAAAAGTCCTAGCAAAAATCAATAATTATTCAATAATTATATAATTATCAAAATATCCATAATATAATTATCAAAATTCATAATTATCAAAATCCCAATCTAGGTCGTCGATGGGAGAACATTTTCAATAAAATTGCCTAAAACCTTACAATTTTCTGACCACAAAACTTAATTCCTAGGTCGTAACCTTTACCCCGCCACTGGATACCTAGTACTTGCCTGGGAAACTCTGGGTATGATGATGGGAGAACTCTTCACTGAGGTTTCTGTTGTATTCGAGAACGTTCGATTCCAGAGGGCCACTAACATTCCTAAGGAGGGCAATTTGGAGTTTGTTATTATGATCCAAAAGGGCAGTGGCAATTTCGAGGTAAGAATTTGGAAATTTTGTCTCCAGCAAATATTTACCTAAAGCGTTATTAAAATTGTAAAGAATACTTAATAGTAAGGCGATAGATAACGTGTAATAACCAAAAATATTATTTGAAAGTATTTTTGTTTGAGTGTTAATAAAAACTTAAGAATAAACTCTGCTACTTTTCAGTTAAATAAATAAGAAATAAAGATAAAATTTACAAACTTAAAAACTAGACATATCTTAATTTATGTATCGAGTCAAAATAAGCCGATGTTCATGAGCTCATGTGAGCTCACATTGTGTCCAATCGATAACTATATTCGAGTTTTTTGCACTAAAGCTAAAACAAATCTAAAACTAAATTAAATTTTAAATTAATAATAATATTCTTAAACACCAGATCGTAGAAAGCGGTGCATCCATAGTAACTGGTCGTATTTACGCCAAGAAGAACGTTGGCCAGGAATATAGGCAGCTCCAACCGGCACCAGAAGCAACTGGCCCCAATGTGAAGCACATGCTCACTAAGGACTTCTACAAGGAGCTTAGGCTTAGAGGCTATCAATATAGGTGAGTTTGTGTGTTTGTTTGCCCGTATCTACGTAAAGAACGTAGGGCAGAAGTGGTGATTGTAGATTTAATATAATATTATTTCTAATAATATTATTTTGTAATCTCATCAAAGGTATGGGAAGTTTTGTAAAATTTAGATAATTATCAATTTTCAATTATTTAACTCGTTGTAAGTAGTTATACTTACCTGCTTGTTTTACTGTTTTTTTCGCCTTTGTAATGTGAGTAATATTTGTCCAAAGAGCATTATCAACCACCTCTTTATCATCTTCCAATACCTCATTTTTATTAAAATAAATCATTATCTTTTATCTTTTTTCTCTACACCAACTATAAAATATCATTTTCTATAGCTATTATAAATTTTCTTCACAGCGGTCTCTTCCGTGGAGTAATCGGTTGCAACATTGAAGGAACTAGAGGTCGTCTAGCCTGGGTCAACAACTGGGTCACATTCATGGACTGTATGCTCCAATTACGTATAGTGGGCAATGATACTAGAGGTCTCTTTGTGCCAACAAGAATTGAGAAATTATCGATCGATGCCAATATGCACTATGATGCTGTTTCCAAGATGAACCCGGATTCGAATAGACAGTCCTTTGAAGTTAGGGTGTACCCGGATGTGGATGTTATCAGGTAAATAAATGGAGATTTAGTAAAATTTATTAGATAGAGTTGAATAAATGTAAGTTGTTTGTATATCTCTTTTTAAATAAGCAATATTGATTTTGATGAAATGAAGTTAAGTGTAAAAAAAAACATACAATAACTGGTTCACATTATTGTCATGATTAAAAACATTTTTTCATAATAGTAATGTAAGTAGTCCTAGATTTTACTAATTTCATAGATAAAATGGATCGTAAAGATTATTATAATAAAGAAGTAGAAATTATAGCTATTAATAAATAACATTTTGCAAATAGGGCTGGTGGTGTTGAAGTCCGTGGTCTTCACGCTACACCAATCTCCAGGAAGATTCCTCTCGGTATCCCCGTGCTGGAAAAGAATGAGTTCGTCCCCAACTTTGGAAAGACCAAGATGGCTGTAAGTTTTGTCTATTCTTTTTTGAAAAAGAACTTCTTATAGGAAATGAGTTTTTACAAATAAGTGTGAGAAAATTATTGTTACTGATAAAAGGTACATAGTTACTTTAATTATTTCAAATTCATAATATTTTAAAATATAAACAAACCTAAAACTGTAGATGCCTTAAGTAATAGGTATCATAGAAAAATTTGATAATTTAATATCGTCTAAGAACACGTTAAATAAAACAACAGGTTTGCACATATTTATTTATTTGACCATCCAAAAACTTTTATACATAATTTATTTTTTTTAATTCCATCACAGGTTGAAGACATCCTCCGAGCGAACATTCAACTAATCCTAGAAAACGTACAAACATACAAAGTGAAGAGCATAGAATTAATAGATGAGGAATACAAGAACAACTCCTACGAACCTCTCTTAGAGAAAGTTGGTGACATGCTTGGTGACCTTCCGTTAGTACAACCAGAGTTATTGGTGATCTCTGAAGAAGCTATTGAAATGCCGTCCTATATCACTGTTGAGAATAAGAAGATATCTGGAGAGACGAACACTGTGCTGTTTATTGGTGCTAACCTGTTTGGAAGGCCTGAGGTAATGATAACAGTACTTATTTACAATCTGATAAATAATAATTTGACATTGCAATTTACCCAACGAGTACATAATAATATACATATATGACCCGATACTATTAATGGGTATTTTACATACAAAACAAAATATATAAAATAATTTAACACAATTAGAAAAGTGAAATGAAAACTATGTTTTCTTACAATAGACGCTTACGATCTAACCGATCATACACAAGAAATTCAAGAAAATGAAAAATGTAATTTAGTGGTAGTAGGCAGTAATGTAGTTTGTGTATGTATTTTACAGTAGAAATAAACAATATTAATATTAATATTATTATCCAGATCCTACAACAAGCGGTATCGACCCTCCGCGACAAGTGTTTCCTCATCTCCCGCGAGAAGACCCGCCCCGACATCAAAGAGCACTCCGACAAATACGACATCCTCACCATCCAAGACACGGGCACTGAATATCTCGTCCTCTTTAGAAAACGAGTTGGAGCCAAACCTGCAAAATTCATCCAAATCGTCACAGCCGACCAGACGTACGCGTGGATAGATAAAGTGAAGGAAGAATTGAAGAATGGGCAAAAACTGGTCATCTATAGCCAGGATGAGCCATTAAATGGATTGCTCGGATTGGTCAATTGTTTGCGGAAGGAGCCGGGTGGTGAAATTGTATATGGGCTGCTTATTGCTGACCCTGCAGCACCAGCTTTCAACCCGGATTTGGAGTTCTATGAAGAACAGTTGGATAAGGATCTGGCTATCAATGTGTATCAGGATGTAAGTATACATTTTGATAATATAGAATCTAGATACTTAGTATTGTGTTTGAATTAAAGTAAGGAAATGTTTTTCTACTTGTGTTCATAAAAATGGCAAATCTTTGTATCTTTTTAATCGTAGTCATAAATTAAACATTTAAAAATTTACTAGACACTACCTAGACAATTTAGCTGTTGTTATTGTTTTTGAATGTTGCAACCTAATCTTATTTATCTTTATGTCTTCATTTTGATAAATGTTCCAGTTTTTGTCTCGTAAGATTTATCGAGTACGAAGTCAAAACACTACAAAAAATGAAATCGATCGATATGTGTATTACAAAAATGCATAATCCCTAATATTTCCCATCCAGGGTCAATGGGGTACCTACCGTCACTTACTCCTCGGGGACTTGGAAACAGTCCGCGCTAACCACGCCTTCGTCAATACTGTGACTATCGGAGATCTATCCTCACTCAAGTGGCTCGAAGGACCAATTAGAGAGAACCAGGAGTTCAAGAACCCAGAGCATGTGCTTATACATGTAAGTTTACTCCATACTAATATTATAAATGCGAAAGTAACTCTGTCTGTCTGTTACTCAATCATAACTACTGAACCAATTTGCATGAAATTTGGTATAGAGATATTTTGATACCCGAGAAAGGCTACTTTTTACCCCGGGACATATGATAGATTTTATCCCGGATATCCCACGGGAACGGGAATTATGCGGATTTTTCTTTGACTGCGCGGGAAAAGCCGCGGGTGGAAAGCTAGTTATTCATATTTTAGGTTTTTACTTATTCATTTAAGTTGGTTACATTTCTTACAGACTTTTGCGTGTAGAAGAATTTCATTGATAGGACTCGAAGGACCATAAAATGACTTTAAGACTTTAATTTTCAGAAGAAAGTTTTCGTTTGTAATGTCCCTAAACATAAACATTAATACCAGTATATTATGGCCATATTTTGGAAAAGGTCTATTTGATCGCATTTTTTATATTATCAAGTCAAGAATTTTTAGTATAACTGAATTACGTAGAATATCAGCTGCCTACTTCATATCATCTTTTTTTATATTATAGCAGAAAAAACATGCTTGATGAAGGTATTTATTTATTGTTAATTATAACACACTTATATTCCAACACTTAAATTTTCAAGAATTACCTCTAAATAAATAATCACAAACAGGTATACTGTGCAGCACTTAACTTCCGTGACGTCATGACGGCCATGGGTCGTGTGACCGTTGACGCAGTGGCGAGAGGTCGGCTTGCGCAGGAGTGCGTGCAAGGGTTCGAAATCGTTGGTAGAACTGCCAAGTAAGTAAAAATTGTCTTGCTGTGTTTAAGTTTTTGAAATTTAATGATATTAAAAACGGAACAAAAATTCATTTAAAAAAATATTTTATCTTTAAGTTCAACTGCAATTCCAAAATTAAAAACATTTCTAAAGAAAAATTAGATTAAGACAGATGCATATCACTTTGTTGATAATAATAATTTATTTCATTATAGTAAAAATCGATCTTTGCGTAGTAAATATATTATACTACCGGATACAACTAGTATTCAAATATTTTAAAATCAATCCATCAATCTATACGTTTCCCAAATACCACTGCTAAAGCAGCAACTCCCATGTGAAAGAAGAAAATGAGAAAGAACCTCTTACAGGTTCTTTTTTCCTGGCAAGAAGCATAACAAAATTAAAAAAAAAAAAAAACACCATATTCTAAATTCAAAAAACAGCAGCCAGCCTCCTTAAAAATCCACATTCTAAATTCAAATTCAAATCTAGTGGTTCCCGCGTAATGGCGATGGTGAAGAACAGCGGTATGGCCAACATGGTGCGTGGGGACCGAGCGCTCTGTTGGAGCATACCTGATGAGTGGACGTTTGAAGAGGCTGCTACTGTGCCTGTGGCTTATGGCACTGTGTACTATGCTATGGTAAGTGTACTGTCTTTAGATGAAATTGATCAATACTTTATCTTATCTACATATTTCTAGATTGCAGAGTAACCGATACGAAATGCTCTGCTGGATATACAATACAGTTTGAAAGCAATTAACTGTGGAAATAAAAAAAAATCATATCTTTCTATTACTTTATTGGACAGGGATTAAACCGTTTTATTTTTTATTTTATTTTTAAGTGGCAAAATTGTCATGACTTGCATTAGGATTTTCACCAAATACTAATCTATATCAGAAATTTTGCTATGCTTTACTTAAGGCAAACTTAAAGCTTTGAGGCTAAAGTGACAATAGTTTATTTTCACAGAATTTTTGGTACCATTGAATAATAGCGTATTTAAATTATCCGTCAAATTTTAATCATATTTAGATGATTTCTTTTTCATATCGCATATAGATGATATACTATTTTATTTTACCCCACTTACCCAGGTAATGGTGGGTCAAATGCAACGTGGTGAGTCGATCCTGATCCACGCTGGGTCTGGTGGCGTGGGGCAGGCCGCCATTAACGTGGCGCTGCATTATGGTTGTGAAGTGTTCACCACCGTGGGCACTGCAGAGAAGAGGGCCTTTATCAAGAAGCTGTTCCCGCAGTTGAAGGGTAAGGTTTTATTTATTGACCTGACCTTTGATTGACATGGTTAATTCCACAATTGGAAGTTTTAAAAATAAGAATAGTACTTCCAGCAAATTTAAACCATCATTTATTCCTCTGGTTCCCATATTTTACGAGATTCCGACAAATTAAGTATTCTTTTATCAACTATAATATAATTAATTTACTTTGTGGTCACGCGTAATCGCAAAAAATGTAAAACTTTATTTATTTATACTCTTTATTGTGCTGCCAAAATACATAAAATACAAACAAAACTTATTCTAAAAGAAAAACAGTACAGAAGAAACAGAAATTTCCCAAAGCTTTGTAAACTGTTCTATATTCTGCACCTATACGTGAAAAAGTAACACTTTAAAATAAAAATAATAATTTTAAATCCCAACAGACAGCCACATCGGCAATTCCCGTGACACGTCCTTCGAGGACATGATCCGTCGCGAGACCAACGGCAAGGGTGTTGACATGGTTCTCAACTCGCTGTCTGATGACAAACTACAGGTTCGTTTTTTATTAAAAACCATCAGTCGTCGTCGTTTTTTAACTTACCTTTTAAACAATAATTTTTAAGACTTAAGTTTTCCTTTTATTATATTTTTTTTTCGGTAATATTTGCATTCAATTCAATCCATACAAATCATTCCTAAATACTACTTTCATTACAGTCTTTTAAATAACTTTTTAAATTTCTTGAATTGTTTATATTATCCTATTACATCATAAATATATAACCAATTATTTTCTGACTTTAACTTCTTACGAGGTCCTTTTCAGCATCTTATTATATTTCTGTGTTACCAATACTTATTTCCCTACTACTTTACTAACTTTAACTAACTTGTCCCCACCAGGCGTCAGTCCGTTGCCTTGGTTACCGCGGTCGTTTCCTCGAGATCGGCAAGTTCGACATCAGCAACAACACGCCCATCGGCATGTACTTCTTCCTCAAGGAGACCTCCTTCCACGGGATCATGTTGGACTACATCTTCGACCAGAGCTTCGAGTTCAGAAAGGTTCGTTTGTTTTAAATTACCGCTAATAATTCAATATTTTTCATTTTAAAAAACTTTTCTATACAATTGATGATTTTTGTCCTAATTTTTACTATGTTTACGTAAATAATTGCATTTAAAATTAATGTCCTATTTATCCCAAACAGTGATTCCTCTTCAAAATACAAACGACTTTTAATTTTTATTTAATGAATACTAGGCCTTCGTTATTACTACGAAGTCTTCTCATGAATTCATCTTTGCTTAAATTTTAAAATTTATTTTATTTAAACTTAATTTATTTCTATAACACCATCCAGTCAAACTCAAATTCCCTTTTTGTCTCTTTTCCAATATTACCCCTGCCTTACTACGAACTACGAAGCTTTCTCATGAACAAAATTCATCTCTTTGCTTAAATTTTAAAATTTATTTTATTTAAATTTAATTTATTTCTATATCATCACCCAGTCAAACACTAGTTCTTTATTTTCCAAATTCCCTTTTAGCTCTTTTCCAAAATTTCCCTAACTCAAATTATAATGTTTCCTTGCAGAAGTTGCAAGAGCTTCTCCTCACTGGTATAGAGAGTGGTGCAGTTAGGCCGCTCACATACTGCACGTTCCAGAAGAATGAGGTGGAAACCGCCTTCAGATACATGGCTGCTGGCAAACATATTGGCAAAGTGAGATATTTTATTATATCTATCGTTATAAATTTTGAATTTTTACTTAACTACTACTATCGTTATAAATAAAAAAAAAAAATAGAAAAAATTCGATCACGAAGCGGGATTCGAATCCGCGTCTTTCGCCATATCACATCTATAGTTGTCATCAGTATTTATTTCTTAAGAATTAAAATAATTATCATTCATCATCATCATCACTAAAATTATTGAAACTATAACCATTATTCTTATTCACTTCATCAGCATCACCACAATCATTATTGTCAATATTGCATACGTCTTTGTCATCCACATTTTATCTGTTAAGAAAGAATTTGAGCTCTATTTTACCATTATCATCATAATTATTAAGTTCTCATCATCGAAATCATCATTATTTTCCGCATCAACCAATGCTATAGTTGTGAGCTTAACATCATCATTGCTCATCATCAAAATAAAACAATAGTAAAATCTACATCATCATCATCCATCATCATAAATACCATTCTTATCATCATCTTCACGAGAATTAAATCATATTTTTTTTTGTTGTTGTTTTCTAGGTAATTGTAAAGATCCGTGATGAAGAACGCGCAAACCGTCCAGTCAAACCTACTGCCATGCCTGTTAACGCTCTACCAAGGTTAGTTATTTTTACTTTTTCCTTGTTTTTGGCTACGTTACTTTATAGTTTAAACCAATCATCAATAGTCTTGATTAAATTTGTGCGTAACTCAAGTTTCTTAAATTAATATTTAGTTTTAGCTTATTTTGATCTTGTGTTTAAGTTTAAACTCGACCTTTGAGCTCGAGGTTAACTCTAAAGAAAGTGTTTTAATTTTAAATTCATGATCACGTATATTGAGCAGTGGTGGCTCAGTGGTGAGACCTCGGACTTCGAATCGATAAGTCCGTGGTTCGAGACCAGGCGAGCGCGCAGGAAATAAATTGATTTTTAAATTTATCTGCGCATGTTGTAACATCACCACTGCTCGAACGGTGAAGGAAAACATCGTGAGGAAACCGACATGTCGAAGAATTAAAAAGTTCGACGACATGTGTCATCCGCCAACACGCACTTGGCCAGCGTGGTGGATTATGGCCTGTACCCTCATAGGAGGCCCGTGTCCAAGCAGTGGGAACGTATATGGGCTGATGATGATGATGATGATGATGATGATGATCACGTATATACCTCATATATTGAATACGCGGTTTGATTTGACAAGTACAAATTATAGCATTAACTTAGTTCATTATAACGAATATGCCAATTAATTTTTGAAGTGAAACTTCTTTATCGGAGTTGGAAAAAAATTTAGTGTAACATTTTTTCGTTACGCGTGACATTTTTCCGTTACGCGCCATCTTTTTCTTATCCCTACCACGCGTGATTCTAACGTATTTCTTTAAAATTGCATAATATAGTAAATTATTTTTTGAAAAATAAGGTCATAAAGAAGTTTCACTTCTTCACTTCTTACGTGTGTACACTACTTAGTACACGCACACATTTTTAAATACTTGTTTTGATTTTGAGCTACATAATAAGCTCGAATTTAATTCTAAGTGATAATTTCAGTTTAACTTAACTTGAATTTAAGTCTAAGTGATTATTTAACATTATATTCTCCACCAGGTACATGTGCACAGATGACATGTGCTACGTAGTGGTCGGTGGTCTTGGAGGCTTCGGTCTTGAGCTCGCTGATTGGCTCATTTTGCGTGGAGCTAGAAAAGTGTTGTTGACTTCAAGAAGAGGGATCACTAATGGATACCAGGCGTCGAGGTTGAGGTGAGTTGATCATTAATTATCACCAAAATCAGTGGGTCACTTTTATCATCGATCATTACCAATTATTATCAGTAATATTCTTAGTTGCTAGTGATCAGTAATGATAAGCTTGAAGGTGCTGATCATTAATTATCACCAAAATCAGTATGTGTCACTTTCATCATCGATCATCACCAATCATCATAAGTTATATTCATAGTTGCTAGATCAGTAATGATAAGCTTGAAGGTGCTGATTATTTCGAGAAGAAATATTACTAATGGATACAAAGCGCAAAAGAGGGATTGTTCATCAATCATCACCATTATCTTTGATAAAATATCATCCATCATCTTCAATATCACTTCCATTAGCTAAACATCACCTACCATAATATATTCGCCGACAATAAATAACCTTTATAATAGTAGAAGGATGTGTCAGTAGATATTATGCGACGCAATTCTTATATGATGACGCATTTTTTTCACAGCTAATAATAATTGTAGCTTATCACAATCATATTATTTTACATCATCAATCATCCTCACAAACCAGAAACTCACTCCATCAGAAAAAAAAACAAAGAAAAAACGACTTGATTTTTTTCTCAGGGCTTGGGCAGGCTATGAAGCTGATGTCCAAATCTCAACTCACGACATCACAACCGAAGAAGGCTGTGAGCAAATGCTAAAAATGGCGAACGCCATGGGCCCAGTGGAAGCCATCTTTAATTTAGCCGTCATTTTGAAGGACTCCATCTTCCAGAATCAAACCCCGGAAACTTTCAGGACATCGTTCGCACCTAAAGCTGTCGCCACTATGAACTTGGACAAATACTCTAAGAAATTGTGCCCGAAATTGAAGTAAGTAATTTTATTTATATATTTTTTTAGAGGATTAAATGCTATAGAATCAAGTGATAATAATAATTATAAAATAAACACGCATAAATTATTGTATTGGCACTTATTCTAATAAGGGCTGATTTTTCAATCGTTCTTATTCATCGAATAACGTACCTATTAAACTACCATTTTAAAAATGTATTCTAATTGTCCGTTTAAATGACAGTTTACAGGTTACATTTTAATATGTTCGTGTAATACTTTATTGGACGGATAAATTTTAACCAAGGATTGAAAAATCGGCCCTAAGTGTACAAAGTTTGAATTAAATTTGTCCTTTTAAAGTGGGTCAAATCGAGTCTAAAGGAGTCGGTTACAAACATACAGGTGAAGCTAATAAAAGCTATTTCTATACAAGTAAAAAGAAAAGCAAATTCTTATGGTTTGGAAATTCGATGCAAGTTTTCCTTTAATAAATGTTTATGGAATACAAATGGAGAAGCCAACTCTTTTGAAAACTAACTCTGGATAAACTTACGGCTTCTAGCAGAAACTTTAGCATAGCGTGAAAGTTTGTATATGTCCCTACTTTCTTGGTAGAAAATTAATGAAAATTAATTTAATTTTCATTGAAAATATAAAATAATTAATTAAATAGCCCCAATTTTTTAGTAACCCAGTTTCTCTGTCTGTCTGTCCATCAGATAGCACGTAACTTCTCTGAAAATATTTATATTTCTACTCTCGTTTCCAGGAAACTTATTCCAATATCAAATACAAGTAAACAATAAGCAAAAACAAAAGTTAAACGATAAATCCATAACCATTGGTAAACTTATAAAACTGACGTTTTTGTAACCTTTGAACTCGGGCCATAAATCTCTTGTTAACAAATGTTTCTGATTTACTTGCCACGGTAACGCTCCGTTTAGGTTTAATCGCGTGTTTAACAGGTGTTTGGTTTAAGTATTTAAACGATTTACAGCGTTTATATTTTTAGATGAAAAGTGGATGAAAATGTTTTATTTATGTCAGTCGAACTCGTGATTTCATTATTTGTTTTTGAACCTTATGCTTTCTTATTTTTTATTATTTTGTAGTACCTTAACAACATTTTTTAGTAAATGCAATGGTGAATTTGATGATTACAACAATTGATTAATAATTTGTATTTTTAACATGAGACAATCTTTTAGTATTTTAGACGACAGTCTCTTTTTTATCGCATAGAACGTGAACGTGGAATAATTATTACAATCGACCAAACAAAAAACTATTATAATAACATGCCCCTCTGTGTCCACGTAAAAATTGTATAATAGATACCATATTGAATTGCCAAGAACGAACACGGCATATCAAAGCGTATGTTTATTATACCATAAACATTGAACGTTTGACGAGCGGATGTACAAAAACCAACAGCCATCATGGAATCAACTATATTTATTAACTTATATAGTTTTTTCCGTCCGAATAAACTTTTTCATTTCGTCGCGAAGCCGAATTAAACTTGTTTGTACGCAAACATACAAGTTTTATAAAATCAATACAACTTCGGTTTATCAGTTCAAAGTGTTAGTTTTTATTCTATCTGTATTTTATTTGTACTGCAAATATTTGGAAAATCGTCAGCTATCCAAAAGTTGGATAACTTTGAACTACAAATTACGAAAAGTTTTGAAGCACATTTTCTTTGTTTATATTTATCCAGCCTATTATTAGGTAGAAATGGATAACGGAAAATTGTTTGTTTTATTTATGGAGTTTGTTTTTGACTATGTTGCTAAAAAACTCATAGAGTATAATATAGAAAGGTTGTTTTGTATTTTCTTTTGTTTGATTTTACACGAGTATTATACATTTAGAAATTAAAGATTTCGGATTTTAAACGCGAAACGTCGGGATAATAATATAATGAATAAATCGCGTTTAAAATCCGTTAAAATCTTTAATTTCTAGAAATTATGTTTACTGATTAATTTATGTTAAATTCTGAAGTGTAATATCATGTTTTACTATAGTACCGATTAATACCACAAAGTCTTGTTAGACAGGAATGTATTATTCAGAAGCTCCATTCCATTATCACCTTTTGTCCATAATTGTGAATGTTTAAAATCTTTTATTGTTAACTTTTTAATAGCAATAGCTACACGCCCTGGTCCTGCCAGGTAAAGCTATAAGAGATTCTCACGATTTCTGTACTTTTTTTTAAGTTAGAACTTCTTGAGATTGTCGTAGGGAAATATCGTTATAAATGCGTTACGGATATGCTAAATTATAAGTTAAAATTCACATTTTGAAGTTTACACGTTCATCAGCAGTCTGCTGACTTTTATGTGTGTTAAGTGTATTATCGACATAACAAAAAATATTTATTATTACTAGGGACTTCGTAATATTCTCGTCCGTGTCGTGCGGTCGCGGTAATGCCGGCCAGACCAACTACGGTATGTCGAACTCTGTGATGGAGCGTATTTGCGAGTGGCGTAAGAAGCTTGGCCTCCCGGCCCTTGCTGTGCAATGGGGTGCTGTTGGTGATGTGAGTATTGCATACTACACACAAAACTACAGTTAACTACAACTGCACTAAACCACAGAATACATAATAGTAGCTAAACGCTACAGAACGGACACTCTCCGCCTCCCACCAAAATTAAACACTTACCTCACCCCGCACGATCAGCCATGTTATGGTACCCATTTCCCGCAAGGACGATACCAACGACGTCTTAGACGAAACGCAACGAAGATTGACAACATTAATCAAATTGACTTAAAGTAATTTTATTATTTTGGATTTGTGATTATCGTTTTTCGTAGAAAATGGTTAAATATTGTGCTGTTTACGGATGTATTTCAACAGAAAAACGCGATTTTTTTTTTACGCTAGTCACAAATGTGCCAACCATAAAGCGTTAACACACACATTTGCAGTCTCTACAGTGTGACTGTCAAAACGATAATTTTGTATGGAGTGTCCGGGGTGTGACTCTAAACTATATACACTGCAACATACTGCACTGTGGTGCACTACACAGTAGTCTGCACTTCACACTGCACTACACACGACTCAACAGAAAACTGAGACCGACTATGAGAACCGCTCTTCAATTTTGTTGTCTTTTTGCCTTCCTCGATTCGAACTATTTCCTCGAACTTACTACTACTACTGCCAACTACTTACTTGCCAACTGATTCTTATTATTTTCGTATAAAACTTTCGTAAGTATATACATTTATTTCGTTTCATTATAATAAATAGTCCGTAACAGCATTCAAATAAAATTGTGAGTAAAACAAAATGTCATTATTAAATAAATTTAATAAATAAACCAATAAAATATTCAGCTCGCAACACCTCTTAGCAAAAGTTCCTTTCACAGCTCTTGAACGGTTACAATGGAATAAGCTTTTTACCTTTATAAATGCACATATTTACAAGAGTGGAATTAAATGTATTTCAATACCTTTGCATAATTGAATTTATATTATTTTAATATCAACGAAGGAGTCATATTTTTATGATCAAGTAGATGTTTTAATCATTATCTGCTTACAACAACAAGGGGTGGTGTGACATAAGTTACATAATACGATGTCTAATAATTTATTTAATTAAAAAATGTATAAGTAAAAATGAGCATACTAATTTAAAAGCAAGCTTCTTCTTTGCGAACTACCTTCCTCAACCTTTCTCGTATTTAATTAGGTAATCACAAACATACCTACCTACATTTTTCTTTAAATTTAAAAATAAATTCAAAGCAACACACACACAACTCTTTCCCATATAGGCTCAGTAATTATCGTTAAAAAACGTAATAATTATTCGTATTCGTAGCTCCTCAAAACTTATTAGGTATAAAGCCTTTGCCGTCGTGTGACCTGAATTTATTCTTTTGTACCTAACGCGTCGCTTTGCAGAGAATTTCAAGCGTCGCTGAGAGTGCTCGCTGTTTTCATGTTTAACATTTGTAAGACAAACTCTTTTAGTTCTGAATCTTAAGATAAGACTGCAGAAAACTGTGTTTGAGCTTATCTTCAAAACATATTAGACATTAATAAAACAAAGAAACATGATTTGATAAAATAATCGAATCACATATCAATTAAAAAATAGGTATTATATTTTACAAAATAATTCTTTTTCGGTGTACTCAGAATCTATTTCTGAAAAAGTGTTTATTCCAGATATTGCTATACACATAAAAACAGCAAAAATAATAGACTTGCAAGACATTATTGATTAAAAAGGTCAACACACAAAGTAATCTAGAATCTTATATACGGGTTATTTTTTAAATAGAGTATTGTCTATTTCAAACATTTTAAGATACCACATAACCTTTAACTTGTTTCTGCAAAAACCAACACATGATAATAGGATACAGCATAACCTTTATATACTTTCTACAATTACCAACACACGATTAATTTACCACATAACCTTTTTCTACAATAAACAACCATTAACACAGGTGGGTCTAGTAGCAGACATGCAGGACGAAGACGTCCAGCTTGAAATCGGAGGCACTTTACAACAGCGTATCTCCTCCTGCCTGTTAGCGCTCGACAAGTTCCTGAAGCAGGATGCTGTGATCGTCTCCTCTATCGTTGTTGCTGAGAAGAAGGCGGGAGGATCTGGTTGTGGCAACATTGTGGATGCTGTGGCTCAGATCATGGGTGAGTTTCATATAGGACAAACACACTACCAGAAAAGGAAATATCCAGTTTTGAGCTTGGTATTTTTCTGGATTGCTTATTTTTTCCGCTGATTTGTTAGCTCTTGTGTAAAGAGTATTCGTATACTTCCAATCGTCATTTTATCTGACAAAATAACTTCACTGTTCACTCTACGCTTGAAGACCCCCATATTGTACTCGTCGGGGAACACAGATTCAGGAAGCATGTTCCAGTCCCTAGCGGTTCGGATAAAAAACGTGGAATCGAACCGCTTAGTCCGGGTACATGGAACGTCCACCATATGGCGCTGCCTATAATTATAATTAATCTGTGCGCCTCGACGATCGATGGAAGATGAACGAAAGAGGAACGTTAACCTTACATACCAACTAAGGAATATTTCCTGGACAATAATTGACCACAAACATATAATAAATATTTCTTCCAAAGGTATCAAGGATCTCAAGACAGTGTCCCAACAAGTATCTCTCGCTGAACTCGGTATGGACAGTATGATGGCTGTGGAAATCAAACAGACGCTTGAGAGAGAGTTCGAGATCTTCCTCACAGCGCAGGATATTAGAACTCTGACGTTCGCTAGGTAAGTGATTTATATGAAATAAGAAGTACATTTGATATAGGTATAAATTACTATCAAATAGATGTACGTAGAGGATTAATTTGAATATTTTAGGAAATATTAATTTTGGACAACTTTAAATTGTAAATAATATTTTTTTTAATTCTATTAAAACCCTCTCAACAATTATATTCCCAGTTCTCCGTGTTAAGCTTAATAACAATCGATAATCAAAACAGAATACTGAGTTTATATAGATGACCTTTTATTTGCCCATCTCAATTACATACATACTTTTTCATCAACCTCAAACACGTTTTACTTTTCCATCTGTTTCTTCTTTATTCTTGAATAACAAAACATTACTCTTATCCAGATTATCCTTAGCCAGAATTAACACAATGGTGTTGAAAGATATAAAACCAGTCATAACTTTTCTATTATTTACTATTAAAATATTTTTTTTAAAGGCTAGTAGAATCTAACCTAAACTTATTCACAGATTAGTAGAACTAACAGCACAACGTGAAGCTGCAGCATCAACATCAGTCTCCGCAGTCCCAGTGGCCGCTGAGGGTGGAGTTGGTCTGCGGGTGCTGATCAGGAACTTCGGGGATGAGAAGGTTGCTAGCGAGCCGCTGATCTACATGCCCACTATGGTCAGCGATGGCACTGAGGTATGGAAAATGCGATGTTGGAATGTTAAAATTTAAATGGATATTAGTGGAAAGCGAAAAAATACAAATTTGTTTTATTACCCAGATTTATGTGATTTAAACTTTGATTTTCTAATCAATGTATTACACTTTTCATTTATAAAAAACCGAATCCATATATTATTATTGTGTTTTGGGTTATTTCAACAACTTTAGAATTTGTGAAAGTATTTGATTACGTTGACGTAACGTAACGTTTATAATTTTTAAATATACAAATTTCACGCAATGCATCATATTATTATAATTATTTCCGTTTCTTTTTTTATTAAAATACCTTTAAAAAAAACTAGTTTACATAATATCAAACATTCTTTCATCCATAGGTCCAATAGGTTTCCAGGGATCCATTCTAGGTCCACTCTTATTCATATACCATTTTTTTTCTTGGTCCACTTTTTGTACGATACTTTTTTACACTTTTTTTTTGTTTTTCTCTAGAATGAGATAACAATAAACGAGGAAGAGCGCGTAATATTCATGGTGCCCGGTTTGGAGGGCTGTGCGTCTGCGCTGGAGCCGCTGTGCAAGAGACTGCGTGTGAGAGTGTGCGTGCTGCAGCTCGCCGGCGACGCGCCCAGCCAGCAGCTGGACGAGCTGGTGGACGTGCTCTACACGGTGAGTGTGTGCTCTATATGTGCGTGCTGCAGCTCGCCGGCGACGCGCCCAGCCAGCAGCTGGACGAGCTGGTGGACGTGCTCTACACGGTGAGTGTGTGCTCTATATGTGTGTACTCTACACGTGTGTGCTCTACACGTGTGTGTTCTATACGTGTGTGCTCTACACGTGTGTGTTCTATATGTGTGTACTCTACGCGTGTGTGCTTTACACGTGTTTGCTCTACACGTGTGTGCTCTACACGTGTGTGCTCTACACGTGTTTGCTCTACACGTGTGTGCTCTACACGTGTGTGCTCTACACGTGTGTGCTCTACACGTGGGTGCTCTACATGTATGTGCTCTACGTGTGTGCTCTACACATGCGTGCTCTACACGTGCGTGCTCTACACGTGTGTGCTCTACACGTGTGTGCTCTACACGTGTGTGCTCTACACGTGTGTGCTCTACACGTGGGTGCTCTACATGTATGTGCTCTACGTGTGTGCTCTACACATGCGTGCTCTACACGTGCGTGCTCTACACGTGTGTGCTCTACACGTGTGTGCTCTACACGTGTGTGCTCTACACTTGTGTGCTCTACACGTGTGTGTGCTCTACACGTGTGTGTTCTATATGTGTGTACTCTACGCGTGTGTGCTCTACACGTGTTTGCTCTACACGTGTGTGCTCTACACGTGTGTGCTCTACACGTGTGTGCTCTACACGTGGGTGCTCTACATGTATGTGCTCTACGTGTGTGCTCTACACATGCGTGCTCTACACGTGCGTGCTCTACACGTGTGTGCTCTACACGTGTGTGCTCTACACGTGTGTGCTCTACACGTGTGTGCTCTACACGTGGGTGCTCTACATGTATGTGCTCTACGTGTGTGCTCTACACATGCGTGCTCTACACGTGCGTGCTCTACACGTGTGTGCTCTACACGTGTGTGCTCTACACGTGTGTGCTCTACACTTGTGTGCTCTACACGTGTGTGTGCTCTATATGAGTGTGCTCTACGTGGTGAGTAAGCTCTACATGCACAAACTAGGTGTGGAACGTACTATATATGTATATATTTAACATGTGTCATCTAGATTCTCGCTCTATGTATGCGAGAAACTAGAACTCTGTGCTCTACATGCGTTAACTAAATGTATAAGATGTGCTCTACACGGTGAATGAGCTTTGCGCAAGATAAATGTATGTCTAGTTGTTGGTGTCATGGAAATGTATGCTCTACCACTCTACATAGAGATGAGATTTTACTTTCTGCTACTTATTTCCTCTACAACTAAATAAACAATAAATATGAGTCTAACTACATTTCTGTTACGTATCAAAAATTATTAATTAAATTAATTGGTTACAGAACATGAAGTCCCGCCTGAACCCCGGGGCTCCATACATTCTGCTGGGTTACAGTTTCGGTACTATGGCCACCTTGAGACTCGCTGCCAGACTCGAAAAAGAAGGTAATTTCGCTTATAGTTCCTATCAAACACTTATAGAGTTTCTGAATCCTTTTATATATTTTTGGAAATTTAAAATTTGAAATTCATCACGACAGATCCTGTAATTTACCTTTAACTTTGCAATAGCAATAAAAGTTCAAATTCCATTATATACCAAAAATTTTCAATCATATCACATATTTAAAAATACAATTCGTCTATCAATTTTTACTTCTCCTTATTAATAATTATGTATCTCCACAGGCCACCAAGGCACAGTATTCTGCATAGACGGTGCACCCGAGTTCCTCTACGCAATCCTCTCAATGAACCTTAACTTCAAAACCGACACACAGTTACAGAACAACCTCCTCTGCCATTGTATAGACATAGTCGCTCCTAACAACGATGTTACCGCTACTCTTATAGACAAACTTAACGAAATAGAATCCTATACAGATAGAGTCCAATACACAGTCGACGTCTGTCCCATACAAAATAACGACTATTCCAAACAATTCATCGCCAACATGGCCGTCGCTTGCTACTACAGACTCAAAATGGTCAATAATTACAAGCCAGAAGACTTCCCCAAAATTAAAGCCCCCATTATCCTCTTGCGTCCGAAAGAAAACCCACCTTTCTTAACTCTGGAACAAAATTATGGTCTCGATAAATTAACTGAGGGTAGTGTTACTGTACATTATCTAGAAGGAAACCACAATACGATATTGGAAAACAAAGATTGTGCCAATATTATCAACAAAATCGTCAATAAAGACGCCAATCCTAAAACTTCTACTAACGTAGTAACTAATATGGTGGAAAAACAAAAATCTGTTCAGGTTTAAGTAATTTCCTTATATTTTGACGAATTAACTTATTCCTTTTACGATAAGAGGCACACTTAATTTATTTAAGTTATTATTATGGATCTGTTAGGTTAGCTAAGTTATAAGTTCTTCAAGTGAAGACCAGTACCAAAATAAATATTCACTAATTAGATTCTGTTTATTTAAGAGTTATATGTAACTGTATTTATTTGTTATGTACACGGGGTTTGTTTCGGGAAAAGTAAATAAAGTTATTTTTATTATGACTGTGTTTTCTTTATCTTGTACCTAACCATTCCTTATTAATAATTAATTCTCTATCCTGAACTTTCAATTATCCTTTCATTTCAATTTACCTGTCAATAAAGTAAATCTATATCTTCTTATATATAAAAATGAATCGCAAAATGTGTTGGTAAGCGCATAACTCGAGAATGGCTGAACCGATTTCGATAATTCTTTTTTTATTATATTTCTTGAAGTACGAGGATGGTTCTTATGTAGAGAAAACGTAAACATGTACCACGGGCGAAGCCGGGGCGGACCGCTAGTAGGTATATATAAATGAAACCCGTTTCGCGTTGTCACGGCATCACGTGTGAACGGGTGGACCGATTTCGATAATTCTTTTTTTGTTATATTCCTTGAAGTACGAGGATGGTTCTTATGTAGAGAAAACATAAATATGTACCACGGGCGAAGCCGGGGTGGACCGCTAGTAAAATATAAAAATGAACATAATTTGTAAGTAAAACATGGTCTGTATGACCTTACCTTTACCGTACTTTCTTATGCCCGTTTTCTATTAATTATAGATACCTTTGTTCAAGGCACTTTTCTTCAGCTATTACCATTAATATATTTCATTTGATCTTTTCATATGATTTTTTCCTTCTTAGAATCAATTATAATTTTGCTATCTTATAAGATTTTCGGTTCTCATAGCACCCCGTTGAGACTTTTTGGATAAAATACTTACAAGGAATTTATAGCGTGCTAAAAACTGATTTATTCCTTAGACAATTACGTTTTCAAAGAAAAACCCGCATAGTTCCCGTTCCCGTGCAATTCCCGATAAAATCTATCCTATATGTTAATCCAAGTTACCCTCTATATCTGTGCTAAATTTCATTGTAACCGGTTCAGTAGAATTTGCGTGAAAGAGTAACACACATACACATACATCCATCCTTACAAACTTTCGCATTTATAATATTAGTAGGATAGGTTTCCCGTCCATAAAGTATCGACCAAATATTATTTATTTGCTATATTATGGTCAATAAATTCACCAATATTAACGTAATGCCAACACAGGAATAATCAAGTACTGATTTATTGGTATCCAATTATCTATCAGTTAATTATGTGCTAATTTCAGAATTAAAGGTTTCATAACGGCATCGCATATATGAACTTTAATGTGTTTAATTAAACCGATATTATAATCTTTTCACAGCTATACTTTCCTAATGTAAGAATGCGCCTTTTTAAATAAATAAATAAAGAATATTAATAAATTAGTAAAAAGTTATATTGCACGGGATTTCAAATCTAAATTAAAAATTATATCTTTATTTTTGTAAAATTTTAAATGCCTTTTAGATCCTTCAACAAACATATCTTTTTTTATCATTTTTTCACAAATAAATAAAGATAAAATATACTCAATGTGAATAAAACTTACAGTTTTACCTCCCACTTCATACCATATTATACATTATAATTTCATCATATAGGAATATACCTAGACCTATGACCTAAGCTACTACAATAGCTTTAGGACATTTATCTTGGTCCATGCGTACTCCCAAAACTATACTTCCAACAAAACACGTGTTCTGCTTGAATATAATGACCAAGAAGCATAACGACACTTCAATTACATAACATTCGTTCTCACGTAGGCCTGTCACCGTGATTTATGATTTGTATGAAATTTCACTCCAGTTTGGACGTGTGACATTAATTACGAGTTAAAGGTGCAATTAATTTGGGCTTACAACTTTCTTATGCTTGGAATAATCTTATTTGATTGATATGTTTATTTGCTCATGAAATTATCAAATTACAAGCAGGCGCATTCCCTTTAATCATTGTTAACTTTGCAGACATTTTCCAAACAAAACTGAATCAAATCAAAAAAGTATATTACTCGGAAAAGTATTTTTTCAAAACGTTTCACCGAGGTTTATTATTTTATTAAACAAGTTAAAATAAAACTACGATTAAAACCAGAAATAACCATTTCATAGCAATCACTTACACCTACATTAGGTACATTATATTATGTAAATATCCCAAAATAACATCAAAGCATCTCGAACAGGTATGTATGTGAATACGTAACCCAGTACATTTTCCATTAAATCTTGTGTTTCCTCAAAACGCCAATACAACACAACCGCAAGGCCTTCATAAATCGTCATCTCAGCAAGCAAGTCGTTTCAGTTCCCCTCATAAATAGATTGGAGTAATTTACCTCCTCTCTGTACACTATAACGGTAATGTGGCCCTTACTTACGGGATTAGGTGCTGACATAATCTCGAAAGTTTCTCGAATTCTCTTGATGTCAATTTTAGCATCAAAACATAAAAAACAAATTAATATATTGTTAAAGGCTTGCTTTTCATACATTTTACAACGCTTTTGGTGCAATGTAACAAACAAATTACATCCAAAAGTTGTGACACAAAGGTTTAGGTTTTTAATTTTGAAGTTATTATTTCGTACATTTCTTTATTATTTATAAATTATAATTCAGTCTGTGCACAACATGAGTAACCAGATTAAATCACTAATCTAAATTCATAAAATCCAAAAGATGAAATCGAACCAAAACAAATTCATTTTACGATCGACAATAAATAGTAGCACTTAAAATTGTGAAAGGTAAGCCCTGAATGTTCACCTGAATATGCACACGCAGGTTGTTAGAACATCATTAACGCTTCTACATAACATTCACTTAAGTTAAGGCTGTAGAACTCACAGGAATTTGTAGGCTTTCCGTTTCTTAGACGCTTTGGCAAGATCACACTTTTGATGTGAAACGTTATTAATTTCCTAACGTGAGTGAATGCTTGTTGTAAACAGGTGTTGTTTAAATGTTGTTTGATGATAGATATGGCTGGTTCGACTTTGGCGCACTAAAGCTTACATGAATAATCTATTTTAGTTCTAACAAAATTTAAAGAGGACTTATTTCTTATCTGCTAAAAAAACACAATATTTATTACGTAAGTATATTTATTACTCTGCGATGCCGATGAGTGGTTCCGTTTTCACCTGAAATAAAAAAAATAAAGTAAATTAAAATTGTATCAATTTCTACCTCTAGAAACTAATTCTTCAACATTAATTTTGACGTACATTTAAAAAAGCGTGTTATTTCTATTTTACGACTACTGCTGCAAGTTAGAAACCTTTGCTTTCCTATCTTGTAATCTTTCTATAATTGTTAACATTTTATCTATTTCAAGAAAGGGTTGTATTTTGTAAATAACAAAATTGTTATTTTAGTGTAAACAGAATAACTTTAAACAAAATGTTAATTGCACAGTTGTTGTCGACTTATTTCCTAGTAATTTCCAGGTGTGCGATTTAGTTAAAGCTTGGTATTTGATAATTACTCGCTAATCCGGAACGTTTTAATTTAACAGTGAATGTGGCTTTCTACAGCTAAACGGCCATTAACTAAAAACACATTAGGCATTGTAGTGTTCTTTAACTACCTACTTAGGTATTTTTAGTAGATACGTAATGTTTATTCTATTAGACTTTAGAGAAAGAATTTTTACGATCACATCAGTTCCGCAGATGGCCCCTACAAACATAAAAAGCTGTTTAAACACTAGCATAGATAAATATTGATATGATATTTCAATAAATATGGTCAATATCAATTTTCGACAACCAACAATGGCCGCTCACGGCTCAGGTCATGTATGACCGCAACGCATAAAACATAAACTTCACACATAATTCAGTATTTGCATCCATACTATCTAGTATTATCTTATAAAAACTTCAAGACAATTAAAACGCCCATTAATTCCCCTCAAGTTACCAAGCTCGACCAGTAAGTTGTTAACTTTGATAAATAAAAGAGCATTAGCAAAGTTGCGAGTTGCAGCTAGAGAAATAACTTGTCGTGTAGATGGATTAATATCACTTAGGTTCTTTGTAAATATAAGTATCTACTTTTATACTAAATAAGTACTGTAACTTTGTCCGCAACTTATGAAAGGCACTCTCAATCTATAATATCAGTCAGTAGCAACCCTACGTCTTATTATTTTATCCAAAGTTACTTTTAATATAAGGCATTATATGTGATGATATACCTATAGCCTTCCTCGATGAATGGGCTATCTAACACTGAAAGAATTTTTCTAATCGGACCAGTAGTTCCTGAGATTAGCGCGTTCAAACAAATAAACTAACAAACTCTTCAGATTTATAATACTAGTATAGATTTATTGGTGAATATATAAAAAGGACTGAATCGATAACTCGTCATTTATGCATTGAAGCTACTTTTTCAGCCTATTTAAAGGAAATAATATGTATTGACATATTTTTGTGTAACTGCGTGTACACACGCTTTAATACCATGAGATGACATGATTCAATTTATCATATTTAGGTTAAAGAGGTTTTCCGGCGACAAGAAAAACACCTAAGTACGATTGATAAATTATTGAAATGCCTGTGCTTTTCGGTTTTGTCTGATATTTTGGTTATGAATACTTTAAAGCTTAAATAAACTTTTTATACTTACCTACTTACTTTTGTGTTGTACTGTAATTGATAATTCAATAGTTCTAAACAAATAGAAAAAGAAAATAAAAAGAGCGTGGTAGCCGAGCACACGTGTTAGAAGTGAAACTTCTTTGGTAAGATTAATAAAAAGTTTGGAAAATCCAAAAGTGCACGCCTCATAATCTCATCCTTTACAATAAAATTGATTATTTATAAAGGTGTATATAATATAAGTATGTAGATATTTATGTATATGGTGTAAATAAAGAATATAATATATATAGATATACTAAAATTATGGAGAACAATCGATATTTTTTTTTGTTTATTTAATAACAATTAAACCACATCGAATCAGACCCTGAAAAATGAAAGGGTTCTATTCCTGAGCATACTCAAGCGTAAGAGAAAAAAAAAAGACTCGATTAGTAAAGTATTTCGGTCGCTATCGTGTTAACAAGAAAATCCTCCGCACATACAGACACACGGACGTCCAAGACAGAACTTTTTTAAACTGTTTTTTAACTAGTTTAAATAACAAAAATGACATCAAAAATATCATGAATGTTAAAAATAGTGTTTTTTCTTAATATGTGTGTGTATGTATTATCTTACAAGGGCAATGTATGATACATAAAGACATTTTAAGTTTGAAAAATCAGATGTTTTGCGCGAAGTGACAGTAGTACCCACCTCAACGCTTCGCTTATGAGGCGTGCAATACCAAATCGTCGCCTTATTACATGACGAGACGGTATTGCCATGACGCGACCAATATTTTACTATTAACGCGCCTAAAGAAGTTTCACTTCAAAATTGATGAAAATCAAGATTATGTGGTGATTAATATTACTAAAGACGCAATGATATAAACAATCCTAAAGGCTAATTAATCTATTAAATGTCACAATAAAGTTTGCACAAATTCTGTCCAACAAAACAAATTCAAAACGTATCTGTTGAATAATATCGCATGGTTCAAAGGTCATTTCCAAATAAACAGAAAACCGATTAACTTCAGAATATGAAAAAATATCCCTCACAATGGAATGACCGTTACAATAAAGCAATCAAATTATCTTTTGATTAATGACACTAAATAAAGAACAACGATGATTGATGTAACAGTCGAGTGGTACCTACACGGTCAAGCTTATCGTTTATATATATATATAGCATTTTGCATGCATCAAGCTAATTGGATTGGAGTATTTCATTCTGTAATGTTATGTAACGATACTCCTTCCTTGTGTTTTAAAAGGAAATGCAAAATAGCTTGATTTCTAATTTATAAAGCATTTGAATGGTATCATTATCATTACATACTTACTACTTAGTATAAAAAAAGTCGCCTATTCTGAACCTATGTCCCTTTGTATGCTTAAATCTTTAAAACTACAGAACGGATTTTGGTGCGTTTTTTTTAATAGATTGAGCGATTCAAGAGGAAGGTTTTAGTATATAATTTATAAGGTTGTAGACAAAGCGGGCGATGCCGTGGGCGGTATGCTAGTAAAACTATAAAAAAATAATAAAAAAACATCAGTTTATTTTTCTGTTTTGCTTCATGGTGGAAATTAATCGGACACTAAAACTTACAAACAAGTAAGTGATATTGCTTTAAAAACCATGGATATCTATGCAAAAGACGGACACTTTATGGAGAATTATTAATTACAGTTTCAAATAATTATTGTCTCTTGTGCTTTTATTTGAATGATAAATTAAAAATTAAATTTGTGTGTATTTAAACTATTAAAATAAAACGATTTATCAGTTTGAAAACGAGATTTACGCTTTACATACTTTACCGCAACGTGGTCAGCAGTTCAACTGGACAGCGTTTAATTTAAACATTAATTTACAATTAATTACCTAACCACCTCGTATGTTTAGTAGATAACTAGCTTTTCGCCCCGACTTCGCCCGTGGTACCTACATATTAACTTTTTTTCATAAAAACTATCCTATCTCTCAAGTTGGATCGAACTGCACATGGTGTGCGAATTTTATTATACCTAATCGGTTAAGGGGTTTAGGAGTCCATGGAGGACAAACATTGTGACACGAGATTTATATATATATTATAAGATATAAGATATGAATGTGAGAAGATGTAATTTTTACTTATTTATAAATTTACTCTTTAATACTAATACAACTTAACAAAATATACATAAAGAAACAGTTTAGTATTTGGCGGTCTTACTAAGTGAAGTAATGATCTCTTCCAGGCAACCAGGATAGAAGGTAATCAGGTCAATAAAGTTTAAAACTATTGTGATGAAAAAGATATAACTGAAGTAAATTATAACACATTTTGACGTGCCACTCTCGAAGCGCTTTTACCTATCTATACTTTTAAACTTATAATACCTTTGTTTATAGACCATATTTTCCTACTAAAGAATGTTAGTCCACTTCTCTGTTTTATATTTTATATCTCAATTCTTAATAGCATAAAGCTCCAAGGTAACCTTGAAAAGAAACGTTACGTAAGCCGTCATTACGGAGAGAGGTAATGAAAGATTTGACATGTAGTTTAGTGAGAGGCTCTTCAAGCTATCGCTAACAAGTAACTTGAGCTTCCGACATCTGAGCTTTTATCTCAAAGAAAGTTTTTATTTATAACATTTAAATGCATCTGGAAGCATCTGTGGCACCTACAAAGTTATCATAACAATATAGTGGAAGAAAACGAGTGAAGTATATTCTATTTGCCGTAATAGTACTTATTTATCTGGTTTTAAATTTAAAATAATCAAATAATTATTGTGAATATTGTTTACGTAATGCAACATCTCTATGTATGTTGTACTAGCTGTTCCCCGCGGTTTCACTCGCATTGCTCCGTTCCTGTTGGTCTTAGCTTGATAATATATAGCCTACTAGGTTTCCGCCCGCGGCTTCGCCCGCGCAGTCAAAGAAAAACCCGCATAGTTCCCGTTCCCGTGGGATTTCCGGGATTGCGTCATTTTTCCGGGATAAAAAGTAGCCTATGTCCTTTCTCGGTTATCAAAATATCTCCATACCAAATTTCATGAAAATTGGTTCAGTAGTTTAGGCGTGATTGAGTAACAGACAGACAGACAGACAGAGTTACTTTCGCATTTATAATATTAGTATGGATAATAAATAGCCTTCCTCGATAAATGGGCTATCTAACACCAAAAGAATTTTTCAAATCGGACCGTAGTTCCCGAGATTAGCGCGTTCAAACAAACAAACTCTTCAGCTTTATAATATGTATTAGTATAGATTAAAAAAAAAACTCTTTAGATACATGAAATACTTTACCGCTAAAAATACCTAATCACGTATCAAAATTACCTACAAAATGAAAACAAAAATTACCAACATTAAATATAAAATAAAGAAACTCCGCATCAAACAGGCATTCAGTAAAAACATTTTCATAATCCATTTAACATTCTCATAACACATTTCGGGCTTAGCCGTAATGTATTGAATAAAACAATATCTGCGTTGTTTCTGTGTCACCCGTCACAACCAAATTATACCTTACCCAAGCAATTATAAATATTGTTTTTGAAGCTTACTTAATTCTGAATTTGCGAAACACGACCGAATTTATAATGTGGATAAATTGTTTCATTCTTTCTGTTTAATCTTGTACATTTTTAGAATATTTTCAGTCTAGAACATTTCAATTTCACGGTGGCCGACTCGACAATAAACAAGGTACCTATGGATACAGGTTGTTTTTACAAAATGAGATAGATGTAAAAGCTATTAAAGGCTTGAAGAAGAGAGATCGATTACCTGTTCGAATAAACAACATAACATAGATACAATATGAAAGTAAGATCATAGGAACTATCTACATTTGCAATTTTTTATACAATGTTTATTATTTATTCTCTGTGAATTCTACAGAGGAGAGCACTATTCATATTATAATAATGTAAGCATTATAGCACATAAGTTTTATTGATTTCTGCGTGTAAATGAAACTTTGTATATGTTACAGTCAAAACCCTGAACCAGTCAATAACGTTATTGACCGGTAAAATCAGTTAATAAGGATATTGACTAAGGGCGTCGGTTAATATCCTTATTAACTCATTTTATCTGATTAAACCAGTTAATAACGTTATTGACTAAGGGCATCGGTCAATATCCTTATTAACTGATTTTAAATCGAGACATCTAGTCAGTATAGGTTTTAACAGTCAAAACTCATAAAAAAATAAGGACGTTTGTGAAATTATACTAGAAAATCATTTAAAAAGGTTCATAAAACTTTTTAAAGTGCAATATTTAAGAGTTTTATGTTTTATTAATTAATTCGGGGTATTGTTTGTAAACTGCAACCGCGCGAGAATACGTGCCCCAAAATATTTTTGAAGATGGCAATTGTGTTTTAATAACAACTAGGTTTCCGCCCGCAGCTTCGCCCGCGCAGTCAAAGAAAAACCGCATAGTTCCCGTTCCCGTGGGATTTCCGGGATTGCGTTAGTTTCTCATTTGATGGAGTGACCTGCAGGTGTACTTCGAAGACTGCTACTGGAACTATTATACGAGTAGAGCTAGGTGTGCCGAGTTTGGGCTCGTTTTGTTAGTTATGTCGAGACCTTACCTCCGGACTTGATGGAATGACCTGCAGGTGTACTTCGAAGACTGCTACTGGAACTATTATACGAGTAGAGCTAGGTGTGACGAGTTTGGGCTCGTTTTGTTAGTTATGTTGAGACCTTACCTCCGGACTTGATGGAGTGACCTGCAGGTGTACTTCGAAGACTGCTACTGGAACTAATAGACGAGTAGAGCTAGGTGTGCCGAGTTTGGGCTCGTTTTGTTAGTTACGTTGAGACCTTACCTCCGGACTTGATGGAGTGACATGCAGGTGTACTTCGAAGACTGCTACTTCAACTAATAGACGAGTAGAGCTAGGTGTGCCGAGTTTGGGCTCGTTTTGTTAGTTATGTCGAGACCTTACGGCTCCTTCCCTGGGAGCCGTGGGTATCTTAGGCAAGATTTCCCCACTTGAAAAAAAAAAAAGGTGTGCCGAGTTTGGGTTCGTTTTGTTAGTTATGTTGAGACCTTACCTCCGGACTTGATGGAGTGACCAGCAGGTACTTACAAAACGAGCCTAAACTCGGCACACCTAGCTCTATTCGTATAATAGTTCCAGTAGCAGTCTTCGAAGTACACCTGCAGGTCACTCCATCAAGTTTGGTAAGGTCTCAACATTACTAACAAAACGAGCCCAATCTCGGCACACCTAGCTCTACTCGTATAATAGTTCCAGTAGCAGTCTTCGAAGTACACCTGCAGGTCATTCCATCAATTCCGGAGGTAAGGTCTCAACGTAACTAACAAAACGAGCCCAAACTCGGCACACCTAGCTCAACTCGTCTATTTTTTCTAGTAGCAGTCTTCGAAGTAAACCTGCAGGTCACTCCATCCAACCGGAGGTAAGGTCTCAACGTAACTAACAAAACAAGCCCAAACTCGGCAGTCGGCACAGGTGTGCCGAGTTTGGGCTTGTTTTGTCTATTAGCTCTATTCGTCTATTAGTTCCAGTAGCTGTCTTCGAAGTACACCTGCAGGTCACTTCATCAAGTCCGGAGGTAAGGTCTCAACATAACTAACAAAACGAGCCCAAACTCGGCACACCTAGCTCTACTCGTATAATAGTTCCAGTAGCAGTCTTCGAAGTACACCTGCAGGTCACTCCATCAAGTCCGGAGGTAAGATCTCAACGTAACTAACAAAACGAGCCAAAACTCGGCACACCTAGCTCTACTCGTATAATAGTTCCAGTAGCAGTCTTCGAAGTACACCTGCAGGTCACTACATCAAGTCCGGAGGTAAGGTCTCGACATAACTTACAAAACGAGCCCAAACTCGGCATTCTCAGCTCTACTCGTCTATTAGATCCAGTAGCAGTCTTCGAAGTACACCTGCAGGTCACTCCATCAAATTAGAAACTAACGCAATCCCGGAAATCCCACGGGAACGGGAACTATGCGGTTTTTTTTTGACTGCGTGGGCGAAGCTGCGGGCGGAAACCTAGTTGTTATTAAAACACAATTGCCATCTTCAAAAATATTTTGAGGCACGTATTCTCGCGCGGTTGCAGTTTACAAACAATACCCCGAATTAATTAATAAAACATAAAACTCTTAAATATTGCACTTTAAAAAGATTTATGAACCTTTTAAAATGATTTTCTATTATAAATTCACAAGCGTCCTTAAAACTTTTTATGAGTTTTGACTGGGCACGTCGGTTAAAACCTATATTGACTAGATGTCTCGACTTAAAATCAGTTAATAAGGATATTGACCGATGCCCTTAGTCAATAACGTTATTAACTGGTTTAATCAGATAAAATCAGTTAATAAGGATATTAACCGACGCCCTTAGTCAATATCCTTATTAACTGATTTTACCGGTCAATAACGTTATTGACTGGTTCAGGGTTTTGACTGTAACATATACACTGGTCATCAAAAAAATCGACCCACCTACACTATGTTTGCTATTTATCGATTATTTCACAAATAAGTCGTCTTATACATTTAGTTGTAAGGGTCTGATAACATGCTAATCATTATGTTTGTCGTAAATTTTACTGCACTTTTTTATTCTTAACAAATTTTTATACAGAAATACTGTGTGTTGTGTTGTATTCGTCGTCGTCTTTGTATTTGTATTTGCTCAGGTCATGTTTTAAAAAAATTTACAGTTTTAACTAATTTATCAAATTAAATAATTAAGATCCGTTCAGTTTTTCATGTGTGTAATAACTGGTGAAACTAGCACGATTTTCTTTAATTTATGAATACTTACTCCAATCATAAACGTTATCCATAAACCACAAGCGCTCTACCGCCAATCGGCTTTCATACTCTGTCAGATGTTAGTGTTAGGGTTGTCAATTCGCAATTGTTTTGTTTACTAGTGAAGTTATAAAATATACAAGTACCTACGCATAGTGATAGCTTAATAAATAAATTTATGTAAGAAGAAATAAGCATCATGTCGAATTTTATGGCAGGAAAAAACGAATTACATTTTAATACACCAAATTGCCGAGAGGGCACTCGAATTACAAAATTTAAAGCATAATCTAAGAATCGTAATTTTGAAATAGTTTAAGTATGAATATTAATTAATAGTATATAAGCAATTTTTCAGTCTCTACGTTTTAATCACTTTCTTTATTCCTTAAATACTAAATAAAAACTTATTAATTTCTTGCTCTATGAGTATAGTATATAAAACTGTGGTAACCCTAGCAATAGCTTGAAAGCCATAGACTTATGCAATCCCATTACCTCCCCGACCGCCGCGTCAAATTGATAGTGATTAAAATTTAGATACACAACAGTACAGATAGGCTGTTAATCGAAATACAACAGGCTGCATCTCTATTGCTAATCATGGAAATAGGCAGATAATTCTGTTGATAAAGCGTTCGAAATAAGGTGCTTTCAGTTAAATGCGGATGATGTTATTCAAATAATCCATACTAATATTATAAATGCGAAAGTAACTCTGTCTGCCTGTTACTCAATCACGCCTAAACTACTGAACCAATTTTCATGAAATTTGGTATGGAGATATTTTGATACCCGAGAAAGGACATAGGCTACTTTTTATCCCGGGAAAATGACGCAATCCCGGAAATCCCACGGGAACGGGAACTATGCTGGTTTTTCTTTGACTGCGCGGGCGATGCCGCGGGTGGAAACCTAGTGTAAAATAAATATTAAAGTTTTTAAATAAACCCTTTATAATGTCATAATAATATAAATATTATCAACAAACGAATCAACAAACTAAGTAACTTTTCCAGAGAGCTCCACCCTCTAATGTTATAGTTGGGCTAAAAACTTATGCTATTGTTTGCAAGCTCTGAATACACTACACCAGATTATGCTTTAAATTTAAAAAAACTGCGATCCCTAAATAATAAAATATGTTTTATTCATGCTAAGATCAATAGGAGCGTATAGCCTGTAGCCTTCCTCGACAAATAGACTAGTTCCTGAGATTCAACCAACCAATCTCTCAGCTTTGTAATATTATAGTACAGATACCTTCCACACTCTTTACAATACACATAAATCTATACTAATATTATAAAGCGAGTTACTAATATTATATGAAGAGTTTGTTTATTGTTTGTTCGAACGCGCTAATCTCGGGAACTACTAGTCCGATTTGAAAAATTCTTTTGGTGTTAGATAGCCCATTTATCGAGGAAGTCTATAGGCTATAATATTATATCATCAGGCTAAGACCAGCAGGACCGTAGCAATGCGGGTAGTATCTCAACAAAACCGCTTTTATTATAATTACTATTGGTTACTATTTAACCCCTTCTAAGTTCTAGTCACTACATTCACTTTATTGCAACTGCGTCCCATTCCTAAACAGTCAATCACTGTAACTGACTGATTGAAATTGAAATTTCCACTCGATATTACATGTTTGACTAAACACGTTTAGTTTGGTAATAAATGTAACGCATTTACATATTATATTAGGTCATTATTGGTACTTATTAGTAGTATTGTTCAAATTAGGTGCTTTCATAGACCATATTCCACACAAATGCATGAGGATTTCATGCATTTGTGTGGACCGCTAATACAGTTTATTAAACTGTTTTACCTTATATTTTGATATGATTATTGTTATTTTAATAGATATGTAAAATTTTAAATCATGTTATTATATTTAGAGGTAGGTGAAGTTCGTTAAGGATGGTTAAGGTTTACTTAGCTTTATAATAACAGGTAATACAAGCTATGTACCCCGAAATGACCACGGGTTAAAACTTTCATTCCCTATTTTAACCCTTTACCTTAAGTAAGTGATTTTTTAAAGAAATCATACTTTGGCTCTGTATTAAAATAGTTTCATGAAAATTTTCATCCAAATAGCCGATTTGGAAGCTTTAATTATAAATAAAAATAGTATACCTAGATAGAAAGTATATAATTACGTAACAAAATAACAGAGAGAAACTAAATAGATACAAATTATGTTTCACATATTGTACAAATAATAACTTGCTCAAAGCTTGTCTGCTTTAATTATGAAATTCGTAGCAACATCGTAGCCATTTCCTTTTATTAAACTACGTCTACGTTCAACTTCGCATTTATATATTTTCTATTTATTTCTTAGGAAATTTTGAGTTTTGAACTAGTGTATTTCAATGAAAGAAAATAATCAATTTTGAACTTAAATATGACATGAATAAAGGAGAAATTGGTGATTAAGTTATCCTTTAACTGTTGTAAATAAAATGAATAGAGCAATTATCGTATCTTACGACCACAGAATACATAATAGTAGCTAAACGCTACTTACGACTCCAAATTTATGACACTTCATCATAGAGGTTATTGTTTTAAATGGATACATACAATTATTATGACTAGATACGATAATTATTATTAGTGGTACATACCTGCCTTGTGAGTAAGAAGTGTAAGCTTAATATGTAGCGCTATTTAGGGCGCATCGAGTGGCGCAGTGTGTGGTACTTGTAAATTTAATATTATACACATTTATTCGTGAATTAAGTGTCTAATAATAAAAATTGGGAATTTTATTAATTACCTAAGTATATAGATAGCGCATAACGAAGATAATTATATTGTGACCTAAAGATGAATCAATTAAGTTTGATCACGAACATTTCAAGGAAATGTTAGGAAAAAGGTCATAAGATACTTACTAGATAATAAGATAATAACATATTATATTTGACAATTAAGAAAGGAAAACACAATATTATAATAATATAACAAACTGATTGATCAAAATATCCGGGATTATTAGTGTTTTGTCCATATTGTCCTAAAGTTACAATATTATGTACTTAGATTTAAAATATTTAGGAAACCTATACAAATCCTAGCTAATATTACATACACCTGTAATTGTAAACTTCTCATATTGGAAGGATAAAGTTTCCAGTAATCCGCAATCAGCGGTCGGACACAGGTTTGAAATTGAAATTGAAGGGTTGTCCTATTTGCGTATGTTGAGTTTCAATACCAGGGACGGATTATAAACTAATTATAAAACAAATATAAGCTTTATTTTATTGATGAGAGATAATCACGAATCTGTTTGACGTGCAAAAGCGTCGTATAGATACTAGGGTCATAAAAAGAACACTACAGGCAGGTTTCTGCAAAAGATATTGTTATATTGTAGACGTCGTTTGGTCTTCGCACTAACATTACATTTGTGCGAAGTCTGACGACTCAGTTAGTAAATAATAACAAGTATAACGTATTATAATAGTATCTATACATATAATAAATCTGTAGAAGGGTTAATTCTGTACATTGAAAATATTGAAAAAATAACTAGCAGGGGGTGTTACTGGATCGATACCAAACCCAAATATGTGATTAAAAAAATTTTTGTCTGTCTGTCTGTCTGTCTGTCTGTCTGTCTGTCTGTATGTGAAGACATGACGTGAAAACTACCGGTTCGATTTCGATGAAACTTGGTATAATTATACCTTATTATCCTGGGCGTAAAATAGGATACTTTTTATCCTGGAAAAATACGTAGAAAAAAAAATAATCTCAATTTGTCAGTTATCCATAGACGTTGTTCTGTAGTAGGTACCGCGAACACACGTTGCGTATTATTATAGACCTAGCCGTATTTGGGTCCAATAGATATTTATAAGATGTCATTGTCCGAGTTACTCAAAATGGAGAAATAAACCATCCACGCAAAGACCGACATCCGCGCGGACGGAGTCGCGGGCGGAAGCTAGTCTAAAATATAATATAAAGTTTATTGAAAAGAGATTACAAATTGAGATTTTTATTCCAGACACCATTTTTGCATTATATCTTTAGACCATATAAGTTTAAAGGAATTTAAGAATTTCACAACTCTTTAGCGAAATAATAATTTAGTGTTCCAGGAGGACGACGCCATGAATGTAAATTTTACTTAAAGTTTTACAAAAATTTTAGAAAACGAGACACAATTTTATTCACAGTTTAAAAAAATGCTTTATTCTTTATAATAGTTTGAAATATGAAATATTGCACTTACAGAATAACGTTTTAATTAACCTCTAGATTCACATTTTCAGAAACATTAATTATTAATATAATTTAACATTTAAACAACGTTCTTCGCATACAGATTTTACAGTAATTGCGCAGTAACTATAAGTACATATTATTCTGCACTAATTGTTCTCTACATAAAGTTGAATTATATCCTCTTTGTTCTAAAATATCTGCGTTCTGTAATGATAATAAGGATTATTTTGCACGCAAACTAGAATTTATTTCTAAAAGTTTAGAGTATAGTAAATCATATAATTCTTGTTATTTTGTTTATTTAAGTCCCTCTCTGTTGTCTTATTTGTATTTCAAATTGCGGATCATGGCATTTCCAGCAAAAACAGTATTTACGCACAACAGGTATTCTGTGTCCATTTCAGGTGTAAGCCACTTTGCAAACGATTAATATCATAATATCAATGGATTGTGAATTTTGATATATAAATCGGGTTTCGACAAAAAAAATCCCTAATTTTTTTTTGCTATTACAGAAAAAGACATAATTCTATGCGCATACAACCAAGGAATTTTTAAATATAATAGTAGCGTAGGTATTATAATATAATTTACATACATAGCAAAAATAACTAAAGCAACGTATTAATTTTAATGTACGGTCTATTACTTCCTCAATATAATATTATTACAGGAAATATAATTAAATGAAACTACATAATATAGGTACCCTTCTTAACAAAATCACTGTCATATAGAAGATAAATTCTCTTTTATTAAAACTTCTTTCGCCCCCTCCTACACTGGCCGCTCAACTTGAAAAAAAAACATGTTTCAACTGTCAAAATGGCGAAAAGCATAGAAGACTACACGCACAGCGACAAAAGGCCGCGAAGCACCAGCCGCTCTACCGTGGTTCCCGCGCATTTTGCGCTCCACAAGCCGGGATGTCACTTCGAGAGTTGTTGCGGGATCTGCAACCTGTTCCCAGGGGTGCTACTGATTGCGTTCTGCCAGGTTCTAGTAGGTTCCATCTTGCTTACGCTGATTCTGACCCATGGGAAGGCGTATGATGAAATGCACCATACCGCTACGTCACAGTGTAAGTTCTACACTTAGATTACAAAATAAAGTACAGATGGAGCATGACAACCGCCCGTCGCCCTTGTCAAAGAAAATACGAAATCAAAAACAAATACGTCGCTGCACCAGTGCTATAGCGCATAAAGTGTCATGCAATACGTCAAAAAGGGTTTGCAATTTTAGTAAAAAAATGCCGTCTTGTGATAATACAACGCTGTAAAATTTGTTCCCGAAAACAAAAAAAAAGATAAAACATCGTTTCACAGGTTTTCTGTAGATTATTTGGCTGATTTATTTCTTTAATACGAATAATAATTTTACAGATATGAAGGAATACAAAACTTCAACGTATGTTGCCAGTATTTTGAAAATGAATTTGCCATTTTTATTGGTAAAACGGTAAAATGGTTAAAAGATCTTCAGGGTAATGCTGTTGGATTTTTCGATCGTGAATGTGATTATTTGTATAGTGCACTAAAGGTTCATGATAATTATTAGATTATTTTAATAAGCATAATACATTATTTTGTTACTTTTATAAAGCTTAAAAACGTCATAGTCGTTTTCGCTAGCGATTTAATTTATGTGAACTCCATGATGGATATGATGAAAATAAAATGTCCCGTATTCTCGACTAAAAACTACCGCTATTCGTATTCATATATTATGAAAAATAAAAAATAATATAATATAGTTAATATTGAAACTTTTTTATGTAATTTATTTAATAAAAAATTGAATACAATTATTTTGTCCATATATAACTTTAGTTAGTTTAGTTCTTTTATTACATAAAGTACCTGCCGTACTTTATGTAATAAAAGAATTTAAATAAAAATTAAAACTTGACTTCTCATTTATGTATATAGCCTACGTCACTACCGCCACTAACATAATAATTCAGATCATTGCAATGAAACCTCACAACTCAAAATTGGTCCAACGGTTTATACTGCAGGGCGTGTCAAAGAAATATTATACATACATCCATAAACTCGAAAAACATAACCCTCTTTTTTCCGTAGTCGGGGAAAAATTTGGGAAATTTTTCAATATCTGGCAACATTACACGCACACAGAAGCACCGTGTACGTACGGTGCAGCGGCGAAATGACAGCACACATAGCTTTATTGAAAATGACGATAAATTATTCGGTTTAGTTCGGCAACGCTCCATCTGTCTTTTATTTTGTAATCTAAGGTTCTACATAAAAAGATAAAAAAAATATTAAACTATACCCTGGTAATGTTATAATAAACAATATTAAACTCTATTATACTTATGCGCAATATTAAATTCTATTAAACTAATAAATTTGTCTTCGCTATATTTTTATGTTATTTTTCACTGCCGAATCATTCTCAATTAATTACAGTAATAATAAAAAATTCCTTTGAAAGAAACCCCTATAAAGTGTACCGTTAGTGCTAACATAAATAATAAGAATAACTGGATGATCTTTATGAAATACTATTTTTAACTTATCAATGTTAAATTAATTTTAAGTTATTTTAGATTATTTAGATTTATTTAGATGGCAAACAAAACCACAGGCTGTAACTATTATAGATATGTTGGTTACAGTTATGAGTGTAGCGACGGGCACAGTGCTGAGTGGGCTCATCGGAGCGGGCGTGCTTCTCATTATTGTAGCACTCACCGAAAACTGTCGAGCCATGTTGGTGAGCAACTACTAAGCTTGGTGTTATTCACTACAAAGATCTTCATCTTTATAGCGAATAACACCGATCTAAGGAGTGTTTAAAAATATGAGAGACTAGCTGTTCCGCGCGGTATCACCCGCATTGCTCTGCTCCTGTTGGTCTTAGCGTGATGATATATAGCTTCCTTCCTCGATAAATGGGCTATCTAACACCGAAATATTTTTTCAAATCGGACCAGTAGTTCCTGAGATTAGCGCGTTCGAACAAACATACAAACAAACAAACTCTTCATCTTTATAATATTAGTATAAATAAAGATAGAGTATAAAATTCTTAGTATTACATACTTATTAGTTATTACATATTAACAAAATATAATATGTATAATTTATGTTCAGTAGAAATAACAAACGATCAGTGATCGTTAGTTCGTGTTCGTGTGATCGTCGATCACAAAACTAGAGTTATTGTTTGTCGTTACTTTCGTATTAAAATTCTCAGGTGTATCTCCTGGTCGCAACACTAGTTTGGTTCGGAGTAATATCATTGGCCGTAACTAAGATTGGACGAGCTTGTGTCAGATTTCAAAATGGTTTGTCCCTTTTAAATTATCTAAGGGCCGATTTTTCAATGCTTGGATAAAACTTATCCATCCAATAAAGTATTACACAATAATATTAAAATGTCACGTAAACTGTCAAATACGGGCAATTAGAATACGTTTTTAAAATGGTAGTTTTATACATTGTTTGACGAATAAGTTTTATCCAAGCATTGAAAAATCGGCCCTAAATGTAATGATTATTATTATGTGAATCTAACGCTATGATATAATCCGTTTACTAGTTAGAAGTTGCGTGACGCTTGTTATACCAACGTTCGGTCTAGTCATTCAATTAATTATAGTCATTCAATGAACGCGCTAGTCATTCAATAAAATAGCAGATTCAACCAGACCACTGCGACATATAGATAATAAAACATCATCACAAACGACATATTCGATAGAGAGCTATTAAGCCACATAGAGTCAAAAAAATACAAATATATTTTACTGAGAATAATTTTATTTAATATAGAAGTGAACGAACACTACAGTATTGGCAAGAAATCAAAGGCATGAAAAATTCCTTTGAAAGAAACCCCTATAAAGTGTACCGTTAGTGCTAATATAAGTTTGAAATGGAATCGTTAGCGGCAAGTTATTTGTAAACTTACACTTTGCAAAACAAGGAATGCTCAGCGTTGATTAATTGAACGTTTCTACCCTAGTTTTTGCTTATAAGTTTGTCTTTACAGCTTCTAGATATTAACTGGATTAATTGGAATTGAATATTATTGAATATAGACAGACAAATAAAACACTATTAATATATACAAAAACAGCTCTATCTGGCCGTCTTTTCGTTTTCAATTTTAAATCACTGAACCGATTTTGATGATATTTGGTACAGAGATAATGTAGACGTTGGGAAAGGACATACCAGTAGTTATCAGTGTTATCAAATGCCAATTAAAGATAGGTGCAATAAAGAATCTCAGACATTCTTCTCGTAAGTCAAGTATTGATGATATTTCCAACGTTTTCAGCCCCAAAGATAAAGGACGATCAGCACAGACTGGACAATTTGGCGTGCGTCAGTGGATTGTTCACTTTCCTTGGAGCTGGTTCGTATATTTTGCATATATGTATGTATTTTATTCAGATTCAGGTATTAGAAAATATCTAAAAAGATTGGAGAATAGAGACGTTAAAAAAGTATAACTTCTTTTTTAACGTCTCTGTTATTTACATAATTTTAACTTGCGATCGCCTTTTTTTGTTTTTTGCATATTATATGCATAGTAGTGGTCCGCCCCGGCTTCGCCCGTGGTACATATTTCACAATAAAATGTCCTTTCTCGTGTATCAAAATATCTCTATACCAAATTTCATGCAAATTGGTTCAGTAGTTAAGGCGTGATTTAGTAACAGACAGACAGACAGAGTTACTTTCGCATTTATAATATTAGTATGGATTATATTATGGTCCCTTGGTCGGTATGCGATTGAATATAGAAATGATATATAAAAGAATTTAGACCAAATAATTTCTATACTTTAAGAAAGTGGGTACAATTTTTGCTTCATATCAGGAATTTTATGGTCTGAAAGACGATTCTAGAGCATATTTTCTTACATTATTAATTTTCTTAGATTAACAAGGTTACTTAGCAAGTACCACGAGTTAATAATAAGCATAAAAATTATTATAAAACATTATCCATAACATAAAACTAAGTAACATTACCTATTCTGCACACAAACACAGATGCATCAATGCATTCGCACTCAATAACATCTCTCGACTCGATCATGAACATGTAATGGAATTTGAACCTCAGGGGAGACCAGCTAGTGCTAAATGCATGACTTGAACACGTGTGTTGCAATATAAAGTACATGTGTTTATAAGCAACTCGTACCGACTTTAAAACAGGAGGTTATTTGAAAGTGTAGTGTGTATTAGCGTCACCTGTATGTCGGTATGCAATCGATTACTTTAGACTCGATTTTATCCTCTATTAGCTGTGTCCCGCGGTTTTACCCGCAGTGCTCCGCTCCTGCAGTTCCTGAGATAAGCGCATTCAAACAAACAAAGAAACAAACTCTCCGGATTTTTAATATTAGTATAGATAAACAGATAGATTTAAATTTGTACTTATCAAGGACAAAACAATAATTTCATGAGGTCATAAAGAGTGTTGTACATTTATAAAATCATAATTTATTCATTTCACAAATTTCAATTTAAAATCAACATTCAACATAACTTACTCTACTAACCAAATTATATCTGGTATCTAATAATTTAAATAAATAATACCAACCCGTTTCTCAGAAACTACTCCTTCAATTGTGACCGGTTCTTGTTTAAATTTACTTCAACTTTACAGAAAGCTTACCGAAATGTTACAATAAGAAGTCAGACCGACTTTCATGTAAACTTTTATAACTGTGAATAGAGAGTATAATTATTGAACAATAGACGGTAGGGAAATAAATTTAAAACTTTATATTTTTGTTCTCTCCATTGCTAATGGAGAGAACAAAAATATAAAGTTTCATCTTCTTCTTCATGTAGAAGCGACTACGAATGATACAACACGAATTTATATAACTCAAACCTCTATTTACGTGCTGATTTTCAGTTGCGTCGCTACGTGCGCGCACTTTCTTACTAGCCCATAGAGTTGATGGGAGAGACTAAATAGTTGCGGAGACAAAAGTTGCTTACCAATTAAACACATACACACAAACACATAAACAGATTTTTTTTTCTTAACTTATATAAAAAGAGACTAAGATACGCATGATTTCTTTAAGAAATGCCAAAGATTGTAATCCTTTATAATCTTCCAAGGAACCTAAGCGAAAGGAAAAGTTTACAAAGTAATTTCTAATCTGATTCTGTCTGAGTTTGAAAGAAAGTTCATTCTACGAAAATAATACCTCTTTTATTTGTTTTTATTAAACAGTCTACCGTTTGTCTACAGAAAAATATTTGCTCGGAGTTATTCCAAATAAATATAGCGTATACTCATGAGAATATTATAGTCTAGTGTTTTGAATTTGAGATAGTTATATCAATATATAGAAAGAACATTTTCTAAATTTATCTAGGTTCTTTGCTGAGTGGTTTTAGCTCTAATGGACTCCAAAGGGTGGGTCCTACTGGTATTTATTTCTCTCATAAGGCAATTTGTTTCTTGCAGCACGTTTTTACTTCAAAGTGTATTTGGGACTCGGTTGGCGGTGAACCTATACATATACTAAATCTATACTAATATTATAAAGTTGAAGAGTTTGTTTTTTTGTTTGAGCGCGCTAATCTTAGGAACTACTGGTCTGATTTGACAAATTCTTTCGCTGTTAGATAGCACATTTTTCTAGGAAGGGTTATATGTAAATACGCTAAGACCAACAGGAGCGGAGCCACGCGGGTGAAATCGCGAAGCGCAGCTAGAATAATATAATAGTCTAGACTAAAACCTAATAAATTATATACTTAAACCTTCGAGAGTCACTCTATCTATTTACAAAAATCCATGTCGTAGTTTTAAAGATTAAAATATATAGGGACGGACGGACAGCTACAGCTCAATGGAATTAAATTGGTAGGTTGAAAAGGGCAAAATAACAAATACAAAAAATAGAAGAGTATTATCTATAGATAGCTTGAGACCTGAGGTGGACATAGGATAAGTTTTATCCCGGAAATCCCACGGGAACGGGAACAATGCGGATTTTTCTTTGACTACGCGTGCGAAGCCGCGGGCGGAAAGCTATTTTATGAATTTCTCTTGAAAAGAAATGAACATTCACCGTTCTATAATTGTTTACAGTCTAGTTTTTTACGTTTTTTAACATTGTCTTATGAATGTTATTTCATTCGATTCAGTATTAACATAACAATGCGGATCGCGGAGCCTATTTCGGGAAAAACCTATTATATTTCCTACGTTTTATTTTCACTGAACATGAAAATAATACTTTGAAAGCATTTAGATGATAAAGAAATGACAAAAAAAGATTTATGTTTTTTTAACTGAAACCGTATTTTATTTTATACTAGGTTTCCGCCCGCGGCTTCGCCCGCGCAGTCAAAGAAAAACCCGTGTAGTTCCCGTTCTCGTGGTATTTCCGGGATCGCGTCATTTTCCCGGGTTAAAAAGTAGCCTATGTCCTTTCTCGGGTATCAAAATATCTCCATACCAAATTTCATGAAAATTGGTTCAGTAGTTTAGGCGTGATTGAGTAACAGACAGACAGACAGAGTTACTTTCGCATTTATAATATTAGTATGGATTGCAGGAATAATGACGAATATGTAAATTCATTTGGCTATTAGTTCTGTTCAAAATTGCCCGCGTATTTTATGATAACACAACTATTTTGATTAAATTTCAATTTTGTTTCATGTGATACGTAGAATTAATAAAAAATACAAATTTTGTTTACATTCCTGTACGCTTGTAATTAATAAACTTAATTAGTATTTCTAAAAGCTTAAAAATGAAAATTTAAATTATCATACTCATAAACATGTGTTTAAGAACCATATATTTTGATATGCAAAAGCAAATTCTACCGAAATTTCAAAGTAATATGTTTGTAGCTGAAATTCTGAAACTTGTAGTAAAGTGATTTTCAGGTTACAGAATCTCTTAAAAGGGGTTTGATTCCAAGGATAGGATTTAGTAGCAATTTGAGATCTCGAAATATAGTACCAACTCGATGGAAGGGTATGAAAATTTTGTATGATATTTTAGTTATTACCTACTATATTTTTAACCGACTTCAAAAAAAAAGGAGGAGGTTATCAATTCGGCCGGTATGTTTTTTTTTTTTATGTATGTACACCGATTACTCCGAGGTTTCTAAACCGATTTACGTGATTCTTTTTTTGTTCGATGCGGGATGGTGTCGAATTGGTCCCATAAAAATTTTATTCGGATAGGCCCAGTAGTTTTTATTTTATGAGCATTTTTGTCTGTGCAAGTTTGAAGTCGGTTGTTTTTAACGCAGTTATTGACTTGTGTTCTTTTGACTTACGTTACTTTTATGTATTTAATACAATAAAAACGAAAAATAAATCGTCTTAATCACATAAAGCTAATAATTTAGGGACAGTTCTTCAAAATGCGTAGGTACAAAAACTACATGCTTATATTTACTTAACCACTTTTTTTCTACATTATAAACCTGTGGTATTTGGTACGTACCACTTAAGTGCAAAATGGTGATTTTTGAGTATGAGCGTTTGAAAGTTTTCACGGTTGCTACCCTGTTGCTACAGATCGGAATAAACACTTGAGTAAAACAAATTTATGACATTTAAATGTCTATTATGTTCAAGTTTTGAACACTTACAAAAAAAATAAAAAAAATGTTCTAGTTCAAGAGTAATTGTTACTTAACATGCTTGTACCAAAAGAAAAAAATGTGAAAATGATGTGAAAATGTCTAAAACGTGTGTACTTAAGTGGATTAGAGCATATTTATTTGTACTCTTAATTAATATTTATTCCTATTTTTACCTTAATGGAAAGGATTTTTCATTTTTTTTTCGATGGAGACATAAACAGACATTAAAAAACCAAATGTGAACCAAAGAAAAAGAAAAGAAAGAGAAAGAAAGAACCAAAACCGAATGTGGGGTAAGGGGACCAATTAACCAATGGTTCCGAGAATATTTGGCGAATAGAACTTTACGTACCGTCATCAATGAAACGACTGGAGCTGAGATACCTGTGGAGCTAGGAGTCCCGACCGGCTCCGTTTTCGGCCCGGTTGGTTATATTATGCACGTGAACAGCGTGTCGAATGTGGTCAAGAACTGTAAGGTCTGTATGTACGCAGATGACATGTGCCTGCTGCTCGCCGGCAACGACACAGCAGTCATGGTGGACAAGGTACAGAGTGATTTCGAGAACGTGTGTAAGTGGGCACATGACAATGGTATAATTCTCAATATACAAAAAACTAAGTGTCTATATATTTATTCACCACACAATAAAAATGCTAAAAACTCAGCTTTTCAAATTAATTTAATAGGCCACACATATGAATGTTTTCATAATAATAAAACTAACTGTGTATGTAGTAAATTGGATGTCATTGACAATATTAAATATTTGGGGTTGACAATTGATAAACACTTTAATTGGAAATTACATGTAAATTATGTGTGTAATCGTTTGAGATCAGTCTTGGGACAGTTTTACTACCTAAGTCGGATTTTAAATAAACATACTCTGTACGTTGTTTACTATGCACTTGCTGACTCAATAATAAGTTATGGACTGAGTTGTTATGGATTAACTTTTAAAACCTTAGATTACAAAATAAAGTACAGATGGAGCATGACAACCGCCCGTCGCCCTTGTCAAAGAAAATACGAAATCAAAAACAAATACGTCGCTGCACCAGTGCTATAGCGCATATAGTGTCATGCAATACGTCAAAAAGGGTTTGCAATTTTAGTAAAAAAATGCCGTCTTGTGATAATAAAACGCTGTAAAATTTGTTCCCGAAAACAAAAAAAAAAGATAAAACATCGTTTCACAGGTTTTCTGTAGATTATTTGGCTGATTTATTTCTTTAATACGAATAATAATTTTACAGATATGAAGGAATACAAAACTTCAACGTATGTTGCCAGTATTTTGAAAATGAATTTGCCATTTTTATTGGTAAAACGGTAAAATGGTTAAAGGATCTTCAGGGTAATGCTGTTGGATTTTTCGATCGTGAATGTGATTATTTGTATAGTGCACTAAAGGTTCATGATAATTATTAGATTATTTTAATAAGCATAATACATTATTTTGTTACTTTATAAAGCTTAATAACGTCATAGTCGTTTTCGCTAGCGATTTAATTTATGTGAACTCCATGATGGATATGATGAAAATAAAGTGTGCCGTATTCTCGACTAAAAACTACCGCTATTCTTATTCATATATTATGAAAAATAAAAAATTATATAATTATTGTAGTTAATATTGAAACTTTTTTTATGTAATTTATTTAATAAAAAATTGAATACAATTTTTTTGTCCATATATAACTTTAGTAGGCAGGTACTTTATGTATTAAAAGAATTTAAATAAAAATTAAAACTTGACTTCTCATTTATGTATATACCCTACGTCACTACCGCCACTAACATAATAATTCAGATCATTGCAATGAAACCTCACAACTCAAAATCGGTCCAACGGTTTATACTGCAGGGCGTGTCAAAGAAATATTATTCATACATCCATAAACTCGAAAAACATAACCCTCTTTTTTCCGTAGTCGGGGAAAAATTTGGGAAATTTTTCAATATCTGGCAACATTACACGCACACAGAAGCACCGTGTACGTACAGTGCAGCGGCGAAATGACAGCACACATAGCTTTATTGAAAATGACGATAAATTATTCGGTTTAGTTCGGCAACGCTCCATCTGTCTTTTATTTTGTAATCTAAGTTTAAAACATACTTAGATCAAATTAAGAACCTACAAGTAAGATTAATTAAGTATTTAGTTCATAAGAAAGTTCGAAAGAAGTTTAAAAATAATTATGACAAATTATTTCCATATTGTAACATCCTACCTGTAAATTATAAGGCTATATATTTAAATGCCATAGATACATATTATAGTAATGACTTTAAAATTGTAAAACAGTTTAGATTTAATACAAGAGCGTCAAAAGTAAGAAAATTTTATGTACCAATAACAAAAAATTGTTATGACCAGCGATCTAGAAAATATTATATACCAAAAATTTGTAACATGTACCCGATTTTACTAGACGATAATAAATTAAAAATAGGATCTGTAAAGAGTAAATTAAAAAAATACATTTTGTCAAATATCTAGTACTAGCTTTCCGCCCGCGGCTTCGCCCGCGTTGGCTGAAACTTAACATAATATAGATTATTTCTTAGATTACAAAATAAAAGACAGATGGAGCGTTGCCGAACTAAACCGAATAATTTATCGTCATTTTCAATAAAGCTATGTGTGCTGTCATTTCGCCGCTGCACTGTACGTACACGGTGCTTCTGTGTGCGTGTAATGTTGCCAGATATTGAAAAATTTCCCAAATTTTTCCCCGACTACGGAAAAAAGAGGGTTATGTTTTTCGAGTTTATGGATGTATGAATAATATTTCTTTGACACGCCCTGCAGTATAAACCGTTGGACCGATTTTGAGTTGTGAGGTTTCATTGCAATGATCTGAATTATTATGTTAGTGGCGGTAGTGACGTAGGGTATATACATAAATGAGAAGTCAAGTTTTAATTTTTATTTAAATTCTTTTAATACATAAAGTACCTGCCTACTAAAGTTATATATGGACAAAAAAATTGTATTCAATTTTTTATTAAATAAATTACATAAAAAAAGTTTCAATATTAACTACAATAATTATATAATTTTTTATTTTTCATAATATATGAATAAGAATAGCGGTAGTTTTTAGTCGAGAATACGGCACACTTTATTTTCATCATATCCATCATGGAGTTCACATAAATTAAATCGCTAGCGAAAACGACTATGACGTTTTTAAGCTTTATAAAGTAACAAAATAATGTATTATGCTTATTAAAATAATCTAATATTATCATGAACCTTTAGTGCACTATACAAATAATCACATTCACGATCGAAAAATCCAACAGCATTACCCTGAAGATCCTTTAATCATTTTACCGTTTTACCAATAAAAATGGCAAATTCATTTTCAAAATACTGGCAACATACGTTGAAGTTTTGTATTCCTTCATATCTGTAAAATTATTATTCGTATTAAAGAAATAAATCAGCCAAATAATCTACAGAAAACCTGTGAAACGATGTTTTATCTTTTTTTTTTGTTTTCGGGAACAAATTTTACAGCGTTTTATTATCACAAGACGGCATTTTTTTACTAAAATTGCAAACCCTTTTTGACGTATTGCATGACACTATATGCGCTATAGCACTGGTGCAGCGACGTATTTGTTTTTGATTTCGTATTTTCTTTAACAAGGGCGACGGGCGGTTGTCATGCTCCATCTGTACTTTATTTTGTAATCTAAGGATTATTTATACTGAAACCTTCATCTTGAATCACTCTAACAGTTGAAGAAAAACAAAACTGCATCAAAATCCGTTGCTTAGTTTTATAGATTTAGGTATAAATAGGTACAGAGAAATGTGACTTTGTTTTATACTATGTAGACTTTGTTTTATACTATGTATGTCATTTATAGCGGTATTTAAGTGTTTGTTTATCAACTAATTTGGCAATGTATAACCCAGGGTAATCTATAATAAGTAGGAGCGCATCGCCAACAAACTGTTTTACAGTTTGGCGAAAATTTGTTAAGGTTATATAGTGTTAAAATATAGTGTAAATTAATAAATAAAAAAAAAAAAAAAATATTATGGGGAAACGTCTTCCATACAAATAGATTTAACCATACAAAAACGAATAGGAGTGTGATTTGCCACAAATAAGTACTCATAAAAAAGCCAGGAAATATTGTGATTTTCGTGCAATATGCAATTCTCTGATACTCCCTCTACAAAGTAAAATCCTAAAGTAGTGTGTGTGTGTGTGTGTGTGGTTCAGAAGTCACGGTAGTTCGCTTGCCTGCCGTGCTAGATGCTGCAGGATCGATCCCATCAACTGACATGTACCAATGTGTCTTTTTCGGATGCATAAGTAGAGTCTCTAATAACCAGACATACATCTTCTATAACAAGAAAACATCATCATTTCTAATCACAGGAAAACATCGTGATGGCAACCGGGATTTTGGTCTGAAATCACCAACCAGCAGTGAGCAAGCGTGGTGATTACTGCTCATGCCTTCTCCTTGTGAGAAGATGCCCTTACCCTGGAAATAGTTACGAGCTGGATCAAGTCAAATAAAATTTGTTTGTAAAACGTACCACTACAACATTCATTCATAGTCACTGTCACTGAAAGTCATAAGATTGTTTCTAGTCGGACCATGAGACAATGATTTGAAATAATCATCATAAATTTGATCACTTATTGGCAGGAGATCTAAGAGATCTTTGAATTTCAGAGCATCGATATTGATAGGCTCATTAGAGGCCAATGGCAAAGCCACTTCGGAGACTTCTCCCTTTTCTCAGTTCTCTTAAACCAGAAATGCAGAAACTCTTCATTTTCACTCAAAGAGTATTTAAAATCTACGTCATTAGACTTTTCATACGTCAACCAGAAAATACAGTTCTAACCAAATGTAGTTTTGTCTGTCTGAAAATGGAAAGAAGTCAGAGTCATTCATTAATTTTACATCATGGCGATTGCTGGTCATTTTCATTTATCTCGGGGAACGGAGATGGTGCTGTTTCTTTTTTGAATGAATCTTTCAATATCTGCTTAACAGGCAAGATATTATTCCGTTTTTGACCTGGACAACACTGAATATAAAATAAGCTACTCTACTTCTTCTGCCAAACCGTTAATAAAATGCCATAAGCATGAAGTGATTTCATCCGCACCTCTTTGAGCTATTCCTTCATACATGATAACATAATGGAATGTTCGTTTAGTAGTAACTTTGCGGATTTTTAAATTAAAAGTCCAAAGTTTCTTTTTTAAAAGGCTACAGATGCAGTTAAATTTGGAATCTGTAAACAAACAGCTTTTATCTTTTAGTTTCATAGTGAAATGTTGCCTTATGCTCCGATTTTTCTAAATTTATTCTAATCTGACACGAAAGAATGAATTTGAAGAGACAAAGAATCAAACCTTGTGCATGTAGGTATCGTTACTTGGCTTTTTAAACGTTTACCAATCTTTAAATCGATTTAAAGATTGGTAAACGTTTCTGAACACACTAAGTCTAAGAGATCTTGCATCACATGCATGTTTCTTTATAGATAATAGGCTTCAGACCTAATGTCTGAAGATTTAAATTATGTGCCAAATAACGTTATATTTAAGTAAGGGAGAAGACCTGTTAAGTTCACAAATAATTTTATTTGATTTGATACAAATAAGTTAAGTGATGATAATAATTATTCAAGTTTGGTCTAATTATGTTACGTGCTCTTACGTTGTAAATGACTGTTCGTTGATTGAGTATTCGTTTTACAAGTCTATGTTAAGTTATATTAATATATTTGTATCAAATAAAAATATTTTTTTTTGTACTTAAGGGGTTTTGATACAACCTATTTAAGGTATTTCTACTATCAGTAGGCTTATGTGACATAGACCAAACGAAAGAGGACGTTTTTATCAGTATAGATGGCCAGAAAACAAAAAATGGCCATTTTTGCACTTACGAGGTATATACCAAACACCACAGAAACATATTATTAGGTATATTAGTGAAATAGATTAAAAGCTCATTTTAAATATTGTTAATATGTTAGTCCATATCTTTTAAAACTTATTTCACATTATTATTAAAACGCCTCAAAAGCGATGTTTATGAGTGGTTATATAGATCGTGTGTGCATGCGATCAAACTGCGCGTTAGCAATTAGTATAATGCATCCATTATCGTGATTGGTGCACGCTGAATACTTGGCTTTGTGGTGAAATATTATTGCTTATAGCAAAGGTGTTTTGATAGTATCAGCTTTTGCTCTAAACACAATGAACATAAACATAAACGACATCTCTAAGGTTCGTTGCGAATTCCAATACAGTGTATTTTAAAAAGAAACAGTCTTTAAAGTTACTTATTTAAGAAGGAATTAATAAACCCAGCTGATTTATTATTATCTATGCTATGCTATCACGAAAGATATAAAAATACGTGTGGCACTCGGGGACTGCCGCGGTAAAGCTATTGCATAGCATGTCTTCAAGCCACACCTCCGAGCCCGTCGGAGTGGGGAGCGTGAGGTTTTTCGTTACGGAATTTTTTGATTCGGTCCCCGCGCTCAAGGCCTGCGATAGAAGCTATGCAATAGCTTAAAAAACACAAAACGGTAAAGGTGTACGTTCAGTGTAAATTAGGCAAAGCTACACCGTAGCATACGTAGCACCGTAGCTTTAATGCGAAACTCCCAATTTTAAACAGACGTACCCAAAACTAACTGTACATAATAATTAGGTATAGATAAAATAATGGTTCTACTAACTACTTTAATTATAGACGACAGTTGTTCGAAATCTATAATCCTTTTCATTTTATCAAACCTTTCTATGAATTATTATCATACTTGTCGAAATGTCGTGTTTTCGGTTCTTAAACATTATAGACTACAAGCCCGCATAGGAAAAAAATATGGGTCAAATGAACCACCAGGGGACATATCTAGAACGATAGAAGAGCATAAAATAATAAGATTCATCACTATGCCGTCACTTGTAAGCTGTCCAACTGAGTGCAGATGAGAATTGAAAAGTACAGGTAGACTCGGTAAATTTTGGTCATATATTTTTGTACGGCATTCTTAACCATCGATAGATCCATTAAAAATAATAAGAAACCGCTCAGTGCCGTACAAAAATGGTGGTCCACAAAGTCGGAATTTTTATTTAATTTCCGAGAGTTACCGGGGGTAAATTTGGTCATTTGACCATGTACGGCATCTGTGTCATACTATGCCTATACTGCTTTTAATCCATTATTCCGCAACGCCGTACAAAAATCATGGGGACAAGGGGAAAAAATCGAGAGTTGTAATCCCCTCTCTTTCCCCACTCCAGGGGGTCATTTGACACAACACGAAATAAATTTATTTTTAAAGTATTTTATGCATAGATAATATTTTTTCATGTGCCGTACATTTTCGTTGGTTCAAAGGGGAAAAATCTGAAAAAGACAAAATCCATATAACGAAATGTTTGCTTTATATTTTGATAATAAAATATAAATATACATTAAGAAGCTCGAGGTGGTTAATTATCACTTTGGAAAGTCGGAGTCAGGTGGAATGGACTCCGTTAAATTGATGAACTAATAAAGAAGCTATGAACGAAAAGCAATCAGCCCATGAATACAGGTAAAGTCACAAGCAAATGCTAGTAATATATACATATTCAAAATGTACAAGTAAAGCGCTTTCAAATGATACCAAACACGGTATATTTATCTTAACTTTATTTTTTACTCTGTATGTTTTGTCAGCTAGAGGGCGCCACATTAGATTTTGTGAAACCCCATATAGCCTTTAGCTAGCTGGTCGCTGGTTATCCAGTGAAAAATTCAGACGCTTCTAATGATATGTCATTTGTCGAATTCTGATAAGTAGTTTAGAAGTTACGAGGGAATAGATGAACATACATACATGACCTGTCAAAATCATAACCCTCCTTTTGCTTTGCCGTAGTTGGGTAAAAATATTTTAATGCCGTACTGTATCAAATGGCCATAAAGCACCCTTAAAATTGTAGCTTTCGTCGCTTTCATCAGCCTAAAAGATGTGGTCTGCACAAAAATGTACGGCATCGTTTTTTCCTAATTTATCTATGTTAATACTATTATTTTAAAACAACGAATAAAGTGTAGAAAACTATTATATTTCATTAATCTACGATGTTTAAACTTTTACAAAATTTCTGTTTTTGCATTTCTCTACAACTTTTTTTAGAACGGTTTCTTTTGAACGGCAATACTATACAACAATTGAATTTTACAATATCATGTTAAAAAAAAGTTCCCGTACAGGGTCAAATGACCTTACAGCTCTTTATATCAAGAATTCGATGAAATTAAGATGATTATTGGTATACATTTAAAAGAACAATTATTTTTTGACGGCATTGATTTTAATAGTACTTTTGAGTGCTAGATAATGTTTTGGAACCGAAGCCGTACTTAGTCAAATGACCCCCTGGAGTGGGGAAAGAGAGGGGATTACAACTCTCGATTTTTTCCCCTTGTCCCCATGATTTTTGTACGGCGTTGCGGAATAATGGATTAAAAGCAGTATAGGCATAGTATGACACAGATGCCGTACATGGTCAAATGACCAAATTTACCCCCGGTAACTCTCGGAAATTAAATAAAAATTCCGACTTTGTGGATCACCATTTTTGTACGGCACTGAGCGGTTTCTTATTATTTTTAATGGATCTATCGATGGTTAAGAATGCCGTACAAAAATATATGACCAAAATTTACTGAGTCTACCTGTACTTTTCAATTCTCATCTGCACTCAGTTGGACAGCTTACAAGTGACGGCATAGTGATGAATCTTATTATTTTATGCTCTTCTATTGTTCTAGATATGTCCCCTGGTGGTTCATTTGACCCATATTTTTTTTCTATGCGGGCTTGTAGTCTATTAGTCAGTTTTAACCTCTTAATTGAAATTAATAGTTATGTTCAATTGATTGTTTACTTGTGTTTGAGATAGGTGACTATTTACGTTTTTCTTCATGTAGAAAAATAATATATTATTATTGTTTCCAGTGGTGTACTTCTTCTCGTTTATGGTGGTTTTCAGTTTCTATCACTTCAGATATGTGCGCCGCGCCATTTTGTTGCACGAAGCAGAATGCAACTAATTGATTGATTGATTGATAAACAATATTGTTAACTGTTTTTGTCAATAAATTGTACACAAATCAAGGTTTTGTTTATTGTAGTATGAAATTCCCAAATATCATCTTATGATGCATTTACATCAAACGAACATAGAGTTAGAGCATTATTTCGTGATCTTTTAGTGTAAACGAAAACTCGTATTGTAGTTCAGTATTAGAATAGAATCTTTTCGAACGCACTAAGAACAACGAAAGAGTGCGCATGTGGGGTTACTATGAGCATTCGCTCGTTTGATGTAAATGCAATGTCACCTAGTCAACGTAATCGCATGACAGTGCCTGGTTCAAATTGTCCATGCCAACTTTACCACTTTTAAGATCTTAAAGGTACAAGTCCGAGACGGGCCGCAGACCGCAAACTGCAACAGCAAACTGCAAGCGACAACACTTGTTTCTATGAACATCTATGAATCGCTGCGCGTTGCGTCTGCAGGCAGCAGTGTCGCCGCGCTTATAATCAATTTCATAGATGTTCATAGAAACAAGTGGTGTCACTTGCAGTTTGCTGTTGCAGTTTGCGGTCTGCGGCCCGTCTCGGACTTGTACCTTAAATCAAATTTCATGTAAATCTATTAAATTAAAAGCGGTATGAAGTTACTGTTTCAAGAATATGTGATCACTGTACAAAGTTTATTAAATTAATAAACATGCTTGTATTCCACGCAAATCCATCTATCATCATCTATCTCCTGCAAAGTCCCACGAAACTGCGAAAGTAACAATTATTTATCCTTATAAATACTGTGTATACACACAAAATATACATTACACATATTAAATATTATTATACAGAATCAAACACTATAGTCGAGCCAATTTAATAGGCAACATTTGACGTCTATCAATTTTATCTTCGAAGAGAGGTAACCTGCTTAAAAACATCGATTAGTTGTGATTAAAGTGTATTAATCGATACGGATTAGAAAAATTTGTCAATCGAATTTATTAATTTATGATGATTTTTATTCACAAGTAATCAATGCATTCGATTCTAGATGTCAGATTTCGATTTTTAGAGTAACGTCTCTAGTATTTAAAAAGAAAAAAGGTTTATTGACACAAAATTGTAGCGACGTCAGTTCTTCAATTCAGAAATTGTTTATTATGTTTAGGATGGTTTATCAGTAAAATGAAATCTTAAAATAACTTGTATCGGTCATTATTATTATAAATATGTAATCGTTATTGAAAAAAGTTAAGCAAATGTGCAGTTCTAACAAAACGAAATATCATGTTATTCTATGTCGTCGTTACTAGGTTACGTTGTTGAATTTTGTTGAAATGTCAAATGTTGCCTATTAAAATGGCTCTACTATAAAAACTTGATTTTCGCGACATCATAATTTAATATCAATTATTTATAAATAAGTATATATTATAAATTATAAATAATAAAACGTCTGTAAAATAATATTTTACACATAAAATACGACACTAGATAAATTATTTGCTAACCCTTGTTTATTTATGACCGAAAATTACATGAAAATATCAGTGTCATGAAACTTTGGTGCGGTATATTTCAAAACAGAGAACATCAAGATAACAACTTTTATCAAATCTCTTAGAAAGCACCTATGGCCTCAAAGTGGAAACCTCATTAAAACTTTTTCCCTGTGCAGAATTACTGGTTTATATAATAATTTATTCTTGTACATCTGATGTCTCGTGAAGTCCACTCTCAGGAATAAAATCGCTATACTTAAAAGTTAAAATTATATTTTATAAGCAACATGTTAGAGAATTCACTTTATTTTCTTTCCGTTTATTTTCTAAAATTTTACAATTGTCTTCGCAATTTTTGAAGTGAAACTTCTTTAGCGCGTTGAGAGTAGGTAAAATTTCAAGATCGCGTCATGGCATTACCGTCACGTCACTATTAAGACAACGATTTTGGTATCTTCGAATCTTACCAAAGAAGTTTCACTTCTGACACATGTCGGCACACACGCTCTTTTATAAATTGTAATGCCCTACCATTCTTGCACTTTGTATCAAGAAACTTGAAGAGATATGACACGACTTACATAAACAGGGTCTTATAAGTATCCTCGTTATTCAGAAGAACCATCACAAAATGTGATCATTATGAGCAATACTTACCAAAATCATCCACGGAGGTGATTGCAGAATAACCTATGGTATAACGCTAAAAATAAATCACCCCATACTTAATAGTGACCGAATCGACGTGTCTGGTGAAAGGAAAATTCGCAAGAAAAATAATGGTCCCTTTATCAAGCGGAGGAATTTGCGGGCGGGTCACAAATCTTTATCGAAGCGCTGATTTATTTTATCGTGTAATGTTTATTTATATATTGTAACGATAATTTACACTTACCGAATATTGGACCTGTTTGATATGTTTGTGATGAGATATGAAATAATAATATATAAAGTATAGACAAATATCTAATATTCTACTTAGGTATAATATTATTATCTATACTAAAGCTAAAGTAGAACCTTTTAAGTTGTGATGAGGCATGATCCTTGTCGTTTTGATAAAGATCACATTTTCCAACAAAACAATTTTCACTAATCTTCTTAATGTTGTAATGCCTGTAAAAAATGTAACATCATTACACTTTGCATAATATTTTTATATATATACTTTTTAGGGTATTAAAATGAATACAAATAAACACAGCAAATAAATATCCTTCTATGTCTATGTCTGATGGATGAAAAATGAAAAATTTAATATCACATATCGCCGTCCCCGGAGAATAAAATGATAATAGCAAAAACATAACTTTTCAGGAGAAATAAAAAACCAATACTTGTCTTTATCTCGCAAAGCAATAGACGTAGAGAGATAAAAAAAGGCTCAGAGGTAGCTAATTTTTTAACCTTTTATTATGTTTCAAAATATTTTTAATAACTTTAAGAGAACTGAAGATAATTAAAATTTAAAAAGTTAGTAGCATTTTACTGAAATGTAAATTTACTAATACACACTTATCATTTTATTCTCGTTTATATTGGACATATGCATTAATGGATAATATCCAATGAACTTTTATTCTGTTTTTTTTTTAAACAATATTAGAGTAATCAACTATTATTACATAAAAAATGAAGACGATAAAAAGTAATAAAAATCAGTCTTCCTGATCATCATCGTGATCATAATGTACATGGTCATACGTATGGCGCCAAAACATATTTTTACGAGAATAAAATGATAATAGGCGTTCGTCATTATTTCGCCGTTTCTTTCTTCCGAGAATATTATTGTAAAAGTTATTACCACATAAAGAGTGAAGAAACTTTTTCGCTATCATAGTACTATCTTTTTTTTCTAGTACGAATATGTTGTGGGAAAAAGCAGTGAATATTATTGTAATATCTTATAACTTTGTGGATTACAGGAGAAAAAATACAAAAAAAATTGTATAGATGTATTAGGCTACGTAGGCTTCAAATATCGAAAAACAATAAAACTATGGTAATGGCGATTATCATTTTATTCTCCGGGGACGGCGATATATGATAATAGATTGCTCGATAACGCCATTCACAAACTTTTATCTTGCCATAGTAATATCGTTCATAATAACATATTAGAAAGCTGTTCCCATTCTATCGGGAATGCCTATAAAATGACATTTTATTACATCGTAAATACGACAACAAAGCGTTCTTTAAGACGAGAGAATCTTGGCTTATCTAACAAAAATGATATTTTTTGATACAAGTACTAACACATACTTTATATATTATGTATACATTGTATACTAAGTAGTTTTTGCACATGGTACATGGTACGTTTAGGTTAGTTGAATCGTAATTTTCATTAGATTAGCACTTTCAACATATAACAATAAAATAAGCTTTCTTATTTTTTAAATAAAACGCATTTAACATTGTTTTCTGTTATTCTAGACAGATTTAATATTAAACCCGAGTTGAAACGGTACTTTAATCATCGTATTATTTAGTTATTTTATCCCTAGTTTAAATCTCTTTACAAAAACATAAACCACATCGACACACGTTCATTATACTCAATTACAATTTTGAAACCAACCAAGAAAGAACTCTTAGAAGTTCCTTGTCTTTCTGAAGATTTACTAGTATTTGTATCACGTGGAAGTTAACAACTTGGCCAATTTAGCGAATTAATGTGAGGTAACTGGAAACCTTCAGGTTCAGTTGTCTTGGCGCGGTTGTGCTGTTAGCGATATTAAACATACTAATATTATAAAGCTGAAGAGTTTGTTTGTTTGAACGCGCTAATCTCGGGAACTACTGTCCAATTTGAAAAATTCTTTCGGTGTTAGATAGCTCATTTATCGAGGAAAGCTATATATCATCACGCTACGATCAACAGGAGAGGATGCCAACATCAAATCAGTAAGTTTTCCAATACAGAGGAACTCGCTCTAATTAACTCAAAATAACACTTAATTTACTCCCACCTACATGACAAATACTTTAATCAACAAAACAAGATAAATGAAGTCTCTATAATTGAACAATTAGATTTGAACATTTTGGTCTCAAATTGTAGAGAAATTTTATATTAGAATTTCTCTACAATTTAAAACATTGCTATCGATGAATTATTTTTAAATGATTTGAAGTGTCTCTTAAGTTTTTAACCATTCTTCAAGGTCTCCATAAAAAAGGTTGTACCTGAGTTAATTACTGATACTTCATACTTTTATGTCCTAGTAACGGTAGTTTCCATTATCTAAAACGAGCCTGTATCATACATAATACGTTTTAATTAGGTATATTTTGCCTTAGTGTAATTTTTGCAATAAATAATATTTCAGGACTTTTTTCACACAAGACACGATCTGCTCCCATACTAAGCTTTCATTTGTGTTATGGAAACCAAATGGCTGATAAACATACATAAATCATTTTAAATAAATACTTACATATACTTAGATAATTAATCCCTCAGCCCCCGGAATCACAGACACAATAGAAAATCTATTGTGTCGTGGTCTCATTGGGCCGCTCGGTGACATCCAGACACAGAGCAAACATCGATGATCATCACACGAATATTTGCCCTGCATGGGAATCGAACCCTATTAGGGTTATTTAGGTTATAGCCTTACTCGATAACGCAGGGTTACTACCAACCAAGCCAACCGGTCAGTCAAATTGGCATACATGGATGCATACGTTTTTTACAGAAAATAAATTTTCCTTTACTCCCGCATTTATATTATCACACCTATTTAATACATCTATAATAAAGACTGTTTTTACAATACGGCTGTATTCTGCGTGATTTATAGTTGTTATCGCAGGGGTACTATTTGTCACGCGATGAGGGTGTGACGAGGATATCGGCATGACATGTTATCAAAATGTCTTTAATTCCAACAATGAATAGTTCCATGTAAATCTGCGCTATTTAGAGGCTAATAGATTCAGTCTAGGCGCGATAAAAGGCACGCTCGCATTTCAACAACTGTTTTGGATTGAAACGAATGTAGTTTTAATAACCTTAATGATTATTGTAGTTCGAAATATAACACACTAGCTTTCCAACCGCAGCTTCGCCCGCGCAGTCAAAGAAAAACCCGCAGTTCCCTTTCCGGTGGAATTTCCGGCATAAAACTATATCCCGGGGTAAAAAGTAGCCTTTTTCGCTTATCAAAATATCTCTATACCAAATTTCATGCAAATTGGTTTAGTAGTTAAGGCGTAATTGAGTAACAGACAGACAGAATTACTTTCGCATTTATAATATTAGTATGGATATAACGTGAACGATAATCCGTAGTGTTATGCCTAAGCATAAAATTATTTGCTTGGCTTAATACGAAAGTTGATAAAAAGGGGCGGAAAGCAAACAAGAAAAAAGTATTTTATAAAAAAGCTTAAGAAGAATTCATCATGAAACCAATTTAGCATCGCAATAGATTAGCAGCATTAAAAGCTCGCCACACTCCCTAGTAATTTCAGCCTAAGGTACATTTTCGTTAATCCATGATCAATCTTCCTTATCAAATGGAGTAACGCCTGATCAAAATTATTAGCAAAGACGCGTATTCACCGTGTTGCTCAAATATTCAGTCTAATACGTCGCTGCAAAGCTGATATTATCTTGAACTACGATTAATTAAATAATTTCACGATTCGTAAGAAAATTTTGAGACTTTGTAAGCAATATTAGAGATAAAATAAGCGGTGTAAAAATGGAATTTCCCGATAAGACTATAATTGATCTCACTAAGTCTCCGAAGATAAAGGGAGAATGACTATTAACGAAACCCTATTTTATGGTTAAAGGCAGGTTTAGGATACAATCTTAAAATAAAATTACTGAGCCCGCCCAAGCTCCGCATAGGTTGAAAAGCCATAAAAACTACCTAAAGAATACAGTATTTAATGTCACTCAAAAATAAAATCACTTAATGACTTATTCATAGTCATACCCATTAAACTGACCTTTATTGTTTTATTTGTTCTTTAATAAAAAAAAATACCTACTTACCTATCAAATCGTACCTAAATATTAAATATGAAAGGAATTTTCGAAAACCATGATGACAATACCAATTAGGTACTATCACAGATCAATTTAAAAACCATTCCATAATTTAAATATTATACTCATTAGAGATTAGTTTTAGACGAAAATCTTTCTCAGTCAATTTTTCTATAGTAAGAAATAGATTTAGTAATGCTCTATATCGCAACAAAAGCTTTAAAGTTTAAATGCCATCCAATTGTAGGTATGCTTAAACGAAAAAACAATAAAATTTAACTAAAAATGATCGTATTTGTACGATAATTATCGTACGTATCGTGCGTCACGCGACATGCGTTACACGTCAGACCAAAAAGTTTGAGACGATGCGATGTAATAAAAGTTTCACTTTAAAAATGCAATTTAAAGGTATAATCACGATCTGATAGTTAAATCCTAGACAAGGATGGGAACAAACAACAAATTTCCTTTTGTTTTATTATTTTTTTATAGAAACAATCAACTTCATATGCCCTACAATCTTTTGTATTTATTTGTCCACTAGGAATCGAACTCAGAAGCATTGAGATAGCTTTCAACATTATACAACAAAACCAATGGAGGAATTAAAATACGGTACAAAATGTATAAATAATTAAATATTTTTAATTTCCGTCCCCATGTTTGCTGTTAGCCACAGATCTCGCTCCAATTTATATTAAAACCAACGTTTTCGGTCACTTCGCAAATAAATTGGTTTTTCAGTATGTTCATGTTTGTCATTAATTAAAAACTATGTTTGAGCGAGCCGTTTAAAATTAAATCGCGAGGGATTTTATTTGAAAGGAATATTTTTTAATATTCTCTATACATATACCGATGTTCGTTTAACTTAACCGCAAAGATGGGAAGCGTTTGCCTTCTTCTTCTATTCACGGATACCTACAGAAACTTTTTATATTTTAAAGATATGAAATGTCTTTGAGATACTGTAATATAAGTAAGTATTTGAACACATAAAATAACGTGCTTATTAAAGCTTTACAAAAGTTAAATTACTCTTTACCAATGACTGTTAGGCTCTCCTATTACCTATAACGATATCATTAGAATTTAAGCCTCATATAAGTAGGTCGGTACAAGAATTATTTAATTTTATAGTCGAGGAACTCTGCAATGTCAAAAATTGGACGAAAAATCACCAATAGATTATTCATAAATTCAAATTAGAAGATGACTTCCTACCAACGCTTCCTACCTATGATCGTATTTTTTAAACCACATCATTTTTTTATGCCAATAAGAATAAAACATAATTAACAGATCAGATTCACAGATGAAAGCTAATAACTAACTATGTATATTTAGTCACTCTTTGCATTGGAATATTACATAACGATGCATGTTGACCCATATCAAAACTCTTCAGACTTCAGGCAATCCCCAGTGACGTCATTACATACAGCCCTAAAGCGTTTATTCAAGAAACCCAAACCCAAGCAGATTTTAATCTTATCCCAAGACAGTCATATTCAAGAATGCAGATTAACATAGAATATCTTATAAAATCATATTTGAAACTTGTGAGTCCTGCATCTGTCTCCGATTTACCTCATCTTCTCAATTACTAAAAACTCATCAAAACATTTAAAACATCCAATTATTTTAAAAAACACATCAATCATCAAAACTAGATATTTGAATAGACCCGTTTCATATTTCTAGAAGGCTTCCCAACTAATCGTCTTGATCATCATTGCCAACCAGTTTGCGTGTGCGCATACTGACACATGCCGTCTCTCTCTTACATTTAATTATTATCACAGGTCCCTTTTCTTTGGCTACCACAAACTTGACCTTTCGATTATTATAGTGTAATAATATTGCCGCGTCGGACGCGCGGGACGGCGACTCAAGTGTATTGTTTTAAAAAACTTTATCGTAATTGATATAATGGTAAGGAAGTGTGCGAACAGTGATTTTGTGTGTTGACGGAGCGTTAAGGAAACAATTGCATAAGTATTTATGTTAAGGAAATAAATCGTTTATCTGTGATAAAGTCATAAGTGTGAGATTCGACGTATTTTGCGTTCAGTGTGATACATACTAACCTAATTATCTTAAACAAATGACGATAAAAAGTGCGAATTGCGAACTTTCTTTTGGGCGGATTCGAACCGGTTAAAAAGTGTAGACATAGAAGGATATGTAAGCATAAAAAAAGCTTATATACTGTGAAGATTTGGCGTTTATCTAACAAAGAACAACACAAATCAAAGGGAGCTTGAGACTGTTTTTATTACGATTTATATGTCAAAACAAAGCTAACAATCAACAATAAAGATACTTGTACCTAGGTACAACGTCATCGAACGTCAGATTAAATCACTTGTTATGAAATCCAGTTGGTAGGTATTACCATGAATAGGTACCTAATTAGTTATTCCTCTGTCTTTATGTAAAAAATTGTTTTGGTTTCTAAAATGGGCTTTTTACACGCCTTGTTTCTTAGAATTTATATCAGAACTAAAGGAAAATACCTACCTAAATCCTAAATGATAAATAAACGTCGCGTCGCGTCGGTCGTGATTAACTAGACAAATCAGAATTTTATTTCCTGTGTCTATGCAAATAAATAATAATGAAAGGATCTTCGTAATTTTAAACGCTTAATTTAATTCTAAATACACGCTAGCACAAGGTTCATTTTTGCATATTCACATTCATTCCGTAGTACGGAAAAATATGCAGTTTCTTTAGACAGAACAGAATTAAGTTCAGACGAGGCGTTTAAAACTTTAAACTATCAATTAAAAATTTATTTTTTTTTGTAGGAAAAAATAGTATTGTCTATTTGGAACTAGCCTAAATAAATCACGTGATTAAAGATAATATTGAATATGTATGTTCCTAAATTAATTTAGGTACTTCTTATTGTAAATTTTAAATTCCAACAACATCGCAATAGATACCTAGGTATTTTGCTTCCCTTTAATAATCTTAACAGACAATTTTATCAATATATTTAGATAAAATACATTTAAATAACTTTCCTAGTAACCTTTAATAACCTCGAAAGTTCAATGAACCCTTGATTACCCTCGTAAACGTAACCAAAAGCCCTGTTGCAAAGCCAGGCTGATTCTAACCTTGACTCAAGGTTCTGTAGGTTTACAAATGTTGCATTTTTGCAATACATTGCGAGTAAACAAGTCCAATCTATACTTAATATTATAAAGCCGAAGAGTTTGTTTGTTTGAACGCTAATCTCAGGCACTACTGGTCCGATTTGAAAAATCCTTTCGGTGTTAGATAGTCCATTTATCGAGGAAGGTTATAGACTATATATCATCACTCTAAGATCAACAGGAGTGGAGCAATGCGGGTGAAACCGCGGGGCACAGCTAGTGAACTATATATTTCGTTCTTATGCAAGCAATTAATGAATATTGAATAGTGGAAAATCGCAAATGTCATTTTTAATCACTATAATTAGCGTGCAATCGAATTGCGAAATGATTGTAGGTACTGTTGTCTGTCCACCGTTATTCAGTTAACGAACAAATGATTTAACGGGATATTTTATCTTAGTTTTGACTGGCGATAAATTTTGTATGGAGAGATTCTGAGTAGCTGCAGTTAACTGTTTTCGGAGAAGAAATACGTAAACGCCTTAGCCTCTGATGTATGTGGGAAAAAAGACTTTCATAATATTGCTTATATTATGAAAGTCATCATATTATATCATATGCCTTTTATTTTATTACATTCACCCTAAAACATATATACATACCTAGTAATAATAATAGCCCTTAATAGCACAAAGTCATACCCTGATACTAAGTAGGTAAGGATAACTAAAGGTATATACATATAAATAATTAAATAATATATAGAACACCTACATTCATCCGGATGTAAATCGGCATTCCAAGCTTGCGGTTGATAATTCCGTATGGAAAAACCCCATAACCCAATTTTACCCAGATTCTCCGGTTGTTTCTTATTTGCAGTTACTAAGCTTATGCCATAGATATAAATCTATTCCTGTTTAATTTAAATTTTAAATCAACTGACCCGGAAAATGCCGTTGCTAGGACAGCACATAACAGTATTAAAAAAAACTTTCCGAATATTCACTAAACGTTTAAAAAATCGGTCAATATGTTTCGGCAAATTAACAACACAATCACATCAATTTTGTGGAAGTAAATAGAGTTCTTAAAGAAGCAAATCAATTTTTAATCGAGTTGTAATGTTTATTATTTTATTTATGAAGTCCTCATATATTTAGTTAACTGATTCCTATGTCAACGAATCCTCCAAATTTTCCATTGCCAAAATGTAGGCCAACATAAAAACAAACTTACTTTCACTTTTGTATAAAATCAACTAAAATTTTCTAGTTCCTAGGACATTACTTTATCACTGACTTAGAGAATTCACTAGGTCCACTTCATTTTATTTATATTTCTCACTAGCTGTGCCGCGCGGTTTCACCCGCGTCAATTTTAATAATTGACGATTTTTATCCATATAAATTTATACATTTATAAAGAATAGAAAAAATTCGATCACGAGGCGGGACTCGAGACTTCTCGACTTCTGATTTTTATCCAGATATTTTACCAAAAACGTCTGTTATAGAGCCTATTTTCCAAAACATTATTTTTTGAATTGTTGTGATGGTTGTGACCGTTTACCTCATATTATATCCGGTTATAATGAACTATGTTTTTGCGAAGTAGGGTAATCCCCCATTTATAAACAGCGAATCGGTTTATTTGTTTGGGACTTACGTTCTTCGAATACTTTAAAGTTCTTAATATTCAATTAACGATCGATAACATAATGGAAGTAACAATAATAATTTATCAGTAATTATTATATAAAGAAGACTATTATCATAACACCTTGAAAACAAATATATTTAAAATATAAATAATAAAATTGTAAAAACGTGTATTTTTGGTCCTTCATTATTATAAAGATGATAATAAAATAAAAATACATTTTACTACAACTGCCAGAATCCATTAATTGAAAATAAAAATATGCAAAAGAGAATTAAAAACATGGTTCATAACTATAGCAAAATCAAAAAGTTACCTACAACAGCAAAACCTCTATTTAATTTGAAAAAATATATATTTAAAAAGATTACACTACATCGGCATGCATAGACTTTGTATAATACCACAAATTACTAAATAGTTACTACGTATATAATACTACTATTTACTGTATTTATTTCTATATACTGTAGTACTTCTACAACCTATAGTTTGTAGTATAATTATCAACGTTATGTATAACTCTGTCCTTGTCACACACATCTGAAAAACGTTTGCAAATATATCAGAGTAAGAGAGTCAACAATATAACACTCGTATTTTTTAAGATCTTTCGTATCATGTAATTTGGGGAGTATTTTTAATTAATTTATTGTTAGACGCACACAGGCCCTTATTTGTCTTAACGACGTTCTTCTTAATGACTGTTTACGCGCCCTACGGAATACTAAGGCGATCAATTCAAATAGATAGTACTCCCATCTGTATATTGACTGTTACTTATGTTACTTAACTATAAGATAACTGAGAAATCGTTGAGTTTATCAAATTGCAACAGGCAAAGGTTTGATATCTGAAGTCGAAATGTCAAAACGGTGGAACAGGTCTATAAATATAAACCATAGGCCATGTAAAATATGATAATATGAATAACTTTAGTAAAAATATGGATTAGCGTAGCACTCATCATAACAAAAAAGAAATAAACAAATCTGTATGGAATATTATTTTGACAACCCGACTTGACTTGTTCTATATCAAGCAACGCCAGGACGTTGACTCAGTTGGTCGCGGAAGAATTCCAAACAATACCCCCGGCCCCATCATTAAAGCGGCTCGACGGAACAGTGGGGAAAACCCCACTGACTAAAAAGTCAGTAAGAATCCGACATAACCCACGGCTCCTTCCCCGGGGCCCGTGGGTATTTTTGGAAGATTTCCCCACTTAAAAAAAAAACGTCGACTTAGTTCGATACTCTTACCCTTTATCAAGCAACGCCGCGGACGTACAAAGAGAATACAAATGCTACGTAAGACGGACGTATAGTTAGGTTTCTACCCCTCGTTTTAAACCCAAGCAAATACGAAATTTGCACAGCCAGCAAAAGCCTCTATCACATTATTGTACCTGCGTATCTCTTATTCAGAGCACGTGCAAATCTCCTGAAATTTATTTCAAATTCGTAGTACCTATTTTTCCCCGCGTCTGCAATAAAGTAATCTCTACTGACATTTCCTAATATTATCTGACGATGTTTGAATTTTTTGGTAATCTCGTTAGCTAAAATCGGCTCAGGTTTATATTTGTAACTACTATAGCACCCACAGACATCTGTGATAGCACCTCACTGTTTAGTTGTTTACCTCTACGGCTCTGCTGCTATTGGTCTTAGCGTGATGATGTATATCTAGGTAGGATAACTAGGCTATCTATAACTGAAATAACTTTTCAAATCGGCTCATTAGATCCTGATAATAGCTCTTTCAAGTAAACAAACTCTTCGGCTTTACTTACCTACTAGCTTTCCGTCTGCGTCAAAGTCAAAGAAAACCCCGCATAGTTCGCGGATGGATTGCGATTTCCGGGATAAAACCTATCCCATGTCCTTTCTCAGGTCTCAAGCTATATCTGTACCAGATTTAAAGAAAATCCATGAAGTACTTTTTGAGTTACATGTTTACAGACAAACAGATAAAAATTCTAAACTTATTTACTATACTTTGTATCTACATTGAATGTATATCGATATTTTATTCAAAACATTCATCATCAACAGATTTTATTTACATGCTCAAATTTTAGTTGTAATACATAATATTACATCATATACAAGGCATCTTGCAAGTATGATATTAACATGAATAAGGAAAAAAATACAGGTATTTTAAGACAATTCTGCGAATTACGTAGTCTTTTTATGGTAACACGAACACCCAATGTATTTTTACAACCGTTACACACTAATTTATACTACATTAAAAAATGTACAATTAATAAGTATCTATTACTTATTAATTGTACTTATCGTGTCCCAGCAGTAGGAACGTACCTATATGAGCTGATTTCGAAAAGGATTTGGTTCAAGGATTCGACATTTATTTTTAACAATTAATGAACAAATCAATTTAAGCCACGATACCATTTTGAGACTTTATGTAACAATTTTAATTTTATATTTCGTACGTGTACACATATTTCCATATTTTAAAGTAAAGAAAAGAAAGTCAATGAAGTTGTTCAAAAGCTTGTTCACTGAAAAAAGCAACACATTTCTATTGCTAAAATCTTGTAAATGCATGACACGTGTCTCTCCTCATATAAAAACGGAATATAACGAGAATAACAGACATATTATATTACGATTTTCCGGTAATAAGCAATGCTATTTTCAGGGTCGCGATTATCTCGCAATCATTCATAGAATAGAATCTACGGATTAAAGATCACAATTATTATTGTTTTGACTTGTAAATAAAATCAATATTACGCGGCAACAAAGATATACGTAGTAATATTATACGTAGTATAAGTATAGTAATCTATACTAATATTATAAAGCTGAAGAGTTTGTTTGTTTGTTTGTTTGAACGCGCTAATCTCAGGAACTACTGGTCCGATTTGAAAAATTCTTTCGGTGTTAGATAGCTCATTTATCGAGGAAGGCTATAGGCTATATACCATCACGCTACGACCAACAGGAGAAAAGCCACGGGGGTGAAACCGCGCGGAGCGGCTACTTAAATATACGTAGTATAAGTAGTAGGTAATTAATAATTATTGATAGGTAGATTCTTAAATTCTGATGATGTTTCTGAGCCCTCAGATTTAGGTCATACAAAGAGGATTACTAAGTTGTATATTGTATTAGCGGTCCACCCCGGTTTCGCCCGTGGTACATATTTCGCAATAAAAGGTAGCCTATGTTCTTTCTCAGGGTCTAAAGATTGTCTGTGCTAAATTTCATCAAAATCGGTCCAGTAGTTTATGCGTGAAACCCATACTGTATACATACATATACAAACCTTTCCTCTTTATAATATTAGTATAGAAGTATAGATTATAAGTGTAAACTATCACGCACACAAATATAGATAATAGAATTTGGTACTTACGTTTTTATCCAAATGTGTACCTATTGAAAAGGGATCTACTTGGGGTATCCTAACAATATTATTATTAATTCGATAGTGTTTATTTTTCTTTCTTTCGCGTAACAACGCAACGTAGCAAAATAGGCTAGTGAGTTTCATATTAGGCTCATTTTAGCGTGGTGTAAAGCTCGTTAAATGTTATATTCGAAAATATTTAATTGTTATGAGCTTTATTTCTGTATAAAAGTATATAAATGAAAAAACAAAGTTCTATAAAGTTTTAAATCAATGCATCGCTAGTTTAGTTATCAGGCACACTAAGTTACAAATTTAATTTTGTGGTAATAACATTACCATTCAATAGCGGTTAATACCTTTCATAATTATTATGTTTCAATCAATGGTAAGTAGGAATTAAAATAAAAACTAAATCGAATAATTCTATTAAGAACTTACAGTTCTCCGCACCTCTACATTACTGGCAAGGTTTTGCAGTCCAAAGCAATACATTACAATATAAGAAATTCAACTACTAAAAGCATTGTGTATTTCACAGCTGTCCGGACATGTTTCTAAGTTTTTCCCTCGTTCCGAGTGTCACTGGTAAGCAAGTGAATTGTGGCAAACATCGGGGTAGTGTTAAAAATGTATACAATTGTTTATTTTTCACGGACGAAATGATAAAATACTGGGGACTAGGGAATAAGGTACTTATATCAAGAAAAACTTTTAGATAAAAATGTGTATATACCAACTATTATCATTAAAATATAGTGCGGTAAATTATAAAATGAATTTCCCCAATACAATTCCGTATAAATTACTAGGTATATAAAAAATACGTTTTATGTGTTGTCCATTTGTGAGAATCGATCGATCGCTAATTGATTCATATTAAAATGATTTATAAATGTTATTCCTAGAAAGATTTATGTGTAAAAGACTTATTAATATCTTTTATTGATCAGTAAGTAATTTTATGGTCGATGAAGCCTTATATTTACTACGTCATTATCTAAGTTATGAGTCAGGCTCATTAGGATCTTAGGTTTGTCTTAATTACTAATGAATAGTTTGCGGGTTTCGCTAATTATCTCGATCCACTTCAGTACATGTTTAAAAACTAGACAGATTTTATATTATTTAATTGTAATAATGTTACGGTGCATTTAGATCAAACGTCAAATTATTTTAATGTAAATAGGCGAAGAGCATTCTTTCGTTGTTCTTAGTGCGTTCGTAAAAATTATATGCAATGTTCTCGTTCTCGTAATCACGAAAGAATGCTGTAGCTCTATGTTCGTTTGATGTAAATGCACCTTTAAAGAAAAATCCAAGAAAAGACGTCCATCATAATATCAATTTTAAATACCTAGTTACCTACCTAGTTACTTCGTTATCAATTAAATTTCATCATACAATACAGTTCGTAACTTATTTTATTTGAAAGCTTATTATAACAGGAATTTATTTTATTAGAAATTTTACCTCGCTTGCCTAGGTATTAAAAATAGCCATTTTCATTAGAAAATTCCATAAAATGATAAAAGGGTGTCGATATAATATTCCATTAAAGTTTTAAATTATTTTTAAACATGGTGACACAAAAAAGTAATTCTATTTCCATTTCATTTTTGTGTCTACTTATATTTTTAACCGACTTCAAAAATAGGAGGAGGTTATCAATTCGGCCGGTATTTTTTTTTATGTATGTACACCGATTACTCCGAGGTTTCTGAACCGATTTACGTGATTCTTTTTTTGTTCGATGCGGGATGGTGTCGAATTGGTCCCAGTAGTTTTTATTTTATGAGCATTTTTGTCTGTATTTGTAAATGTTGCAAGTGCAAGTTTGAAGTCGGTTGTTTTTAACGCAGTTATCACTTATGTAGCTAAGTACTCAAACTATTTGAATAGCTACCTTTTAAAGCGTACAATGTACTTACATATCGCGTTGCTATCACACTTATCCGATCGTTTTCAAATCTATGACCATTCAGATGAATAGTCCATCAGACTGTTCTATACAAACGAATTGATTTGATAGCCAACTACTAGCAATGTAGATTCATACCTACGTGATTTCATGTGAGAGATAAAATTGATTATTATTAAATTCAATTTAACGTACACACGAACCAATATTAAAAGAATGGAAGATACGAAAACCAAGTTGTTTAGAAAAAAAGAAAATTCAACAAAGATTAATTTTCAGTACCTACCTATGACGCTACAATTAACGTATCTGTTAACTGCTATTAAGCTCTTAGAGCATTAAGTTGGTTTAATGCTCTAAGATTAAGCTCAATATATCTTCACCGAAAGACCATATAAATCCCGTCCGATTAGGGCCCTTCTGGCCTCCTCCACTCAAGCGACAGCTCAAGCCGAGGTTCGTGATCCCCGTCAAGGGGGGACGCCCTTGTGCATGTCGCTACCAGGGTGAACCTTCAGTTCACCCCCGCGTCCGCGTTAAAATGTAAAAGCCCTTCTGGCTAACATTGAGAGACACCACACCAAAAAAAAAAAAAAAACATGTAAATATAAACATGCCTTTTTTCTTTTTTTATGAATATTTTAAGATTACATCACGCAAGTACAGGATGTGCGCAAATGTCCAACTAATAAGATCTAGGACCGATTTTAACACATCTCATCTCAAAGATAATTTAAATTACCTCAAAATAAACATACTTAACACCTTTTTCCAGATTCGAGCGTCCTCCGTCCTTCTAGTCATTGCTTTGCTAGCGCCAACAAATGAACAGAGCATACCAATATCGCCATGCCCCAATGTATTCCAGTATGAACAGACTGGATTCGAGCCAGGCCAGTGGTATGGCGTTGTTAACCTGTCCACAGACAGCACTTTACATTCGCTGTGGCTGAATATTGTGCTGGACAGCAAGGCGAATATATTGGGGGTAAGTTTCAGTCGTTGATAGTAATTGACTTATTGGTTTTGGTGAAATAGATATTATAATAGATTATATGGTGAAAAATGTGGAGTGGAATAGTGATACAATTGGTTTTGGTGAAAATGGTTAATAAATTATAGCTTAACCCATAATTTATTAACCATTTTTATTAAATTTTATTACAATTTTTTTTTATTAAATGTGGCGTGCAGTTGGGTATGTTACTACTGAATTTACATTGAAATACTGAGTGAGGATAGTGCAGAAAAGAATAAACTTTAGTTTGGTAAATATTAAACGAGATTGCTTTATTTTTATCAGACTTTCTCTGTAGTTCTATGTTATTTTTATATTTTCAAATTTTTCTTAGTATCGTCCTAACGATGCTTGTTAGTGTTAGATAGTAACAAGTAAGGATCTCTCATTAATTTTATGTCACACTATAATCCTGTCCATTATTAACTTTGATACACAACATCATCCAAGTTTGATACAACACAATCTCGCATCGAATGGCTTCTATGGGCTTAAATGTGTTACTTAAATTAGTCAAAATTAATTTATAACTCAAAAGTTCAAAACATTTATCAAAATAATACATGGAAATCTATTTTTCAGAACTGGGTCGGTGATGTAACCACAAACGATAACATAGACTTCAAAATCGAGAACACAAACATGAAGATCCACCCCGGCCCTGCGGTGGCCGTGCGCTTTTTCGTCAGATACGATAAACTGAGCAAAGCGCCCAGACTAAAAGCTATTCGACTGAACGGCAGAGAGATCTGTAACGCCAACAACCCGCAGCCAGCTGTCGACAGGCCTGATATAGTTTCCACTCCAGAAATAACTGCTTCACGACCGGACAGCAGTTCAAGACCCGATACTAGACCACTCGATCGACCAGTTGATCGACCAGTTGACCGACCAGTTGACCGACCGGTTGACCGACCAGTTGACAGGCCAGTAAAACGGCCAAGTGTGGAGAGCCGACCAGTTGACCGACCTGAATCCAGACCAGACCAAAGCAGGCCGAATGTTAGGCCGGAAGATGTAATCACAAAGCCTGTGTATGGCCAGCCTTCAGGAGAAGGTCCGGTATACACTCCTACCAGGAATCCACCAATACAACAAAGCAACGTGAATCCTTATAGCATGTGAGTTTATCATTCATTGCTTATCCTACGTAGATTAACATTTAGTCGCATGAGAATTAAATTAGATCATCATCATCCTAATGCTCACTCTGTTAGTTTTAGTGCAGTGCTATGCTTTTAAGTTTAAATTTAAATGTAATTTTAAGAAAATACATTATTATTATGCTTTAGCGAAAATTGAGCTTAGCAAAAAACTTAACTTATAAATTGCAGTCACTTTTTTTAATAACAATATATTTTACACAATTATACTTGAATTGAAGAAATCATCATACACAGTCCACTATGGTAGTTATTTAATACGTAAGTACTAAAGGCTTTACATGTACATTGTACATAGTCCCTATCTAATCCTACTAATATTATAAATGCGAAAGTTTGTATGGATGTTTGTTACTCTTTCACGTAAAAACTACTGAACCGATTACAATGAAATTTAGCACACATATAGAGGGTAACTTGTATTAACACATAGGATAGATTTTATCCCGGAAATCCCACGGGAACGGGAACTATGCGGGTTTTCCTTTGCAAACGCGGGCGAAGTCGCGGGCGAAAATCTAGTACTACATATGCCATAAACATCGTTCAAGTATTTCATTTTAAAGCGCGTCACACACGGTGAAGATACTATAATATTTTATGTTAAGATTCTCTAATATAAAACGTTATAGTATCTTAAGGTATCCGCCATCCTGTTACAAATGACCCACAAAATTTCGGGTCATTTGTAACAGGTTGGCGGTTCTACAGGGGTCTTAGTACGCAATGACAAAAAGAATAATGATGGTCAGAACGCTGATACCGGATACCTTAAGATAGGTACTATAACGATTTATATTAGAGAATCATAACATAAAATATTATAGTATCTTCACCGTGTGTGACGCGCTTTAAGCATAATATGCAACACCCACTCACAATCAATATTATATAGAAATTGAATCAGTTAAACCTCCTGTTATTTATATTAAACTCTAATTAGCATTCAACGTCATGAACGGAAAATTACAAATTAATTTTAGATTCAACTAATTGAGACTCAAATTTGCGGCCATGCCTGTTACCACACTGCTATAGATAAAACTTATACCTATATGCAAACGAAATGAAATACGAGAATGGAAATGAAAATTTATTGTATTATAGGTCAAACTTCTGCGTATAACAGGGCAAATTGGTGGTGTATATTCCAAATAATATGCATACTTTTAATCGATTGCTAAAATGGAAGTAATATAAATCTGACTCTGCATAGCAAATTTTTATCAATTTTTATTTGCAATAGAAAATAAATTTACCTAACTACCTAGGTAATTGGATTCTAACGATACATAACTAGGTACCTACATGATTAACCTATAAAGTAATGTCGATTCTAAAAAGGTTTAGAACGATAGGTATTCATCAAAAATGTTGTTTAGAATAATATTTACTTGTGCCATAAAAACGACTTGTGGTCATAGTGATACATGCTTAGGTATCTACTATCTACTTAAACAAATAAGGAGACATGGAAATCCCGCCATTTGTCGGATACGCCTTCGATTCATTGTATTTTTTGTTCAGTTTACTGATTAATCGTTTATTTTGATTCTTAATGATGTTACCTTTATAAATATATATTTATCTCGTCATAGACTGTTATGTAGCTAATAATATTTTATATCTTATAATATAAAAAATGAATCCCAAAATGTGTTGGTAAGCGCATAACTTGAGAACGGCTGAACCGTTTTCGTTAATTCTTTTTTTATTATATTCATTGAAGTACGAGGATGGTTCTTATGTAGAGAAAACGTAAATATGTACCACGGGCGAAGCCGGGGCGGACTGCTAGTTTAAGCTAATATAGACTGTAATGTAAGCCATCACATAACGCTTTGCCTGAAAATATCGCTACGCATATATCTATAAAATACTCCGATCCGTTCACATGAGTCCCTTACAAAATTCTTATATACCTAACGTATATTTACTAAGTACATATATAACAAGCTACGCAATGCATGATTCATATTATTTCTTTTCATATCTCCATATGGCACCTAACAGTAACAAGGGTGGTAGCCAGGCGCAAATCGTAAATGAGCGGCCTTACCAGATCACCACTTCAACGTACCGGCCCAAGGATGATGATGAGGATGACAGGTGAGCAGCTAGTTTCCCGCCAAAAAAATATGACGTTATCGAATCAAAGTGCTCGAATAATTTAGTAGCATAAGCTCTTTTGTCTCCTAACTGGCTCCTCATATAATTTTTAGAATGTAGTGAAACAATAATAGAAGTACACCAAAAAAGAAGAATAGAATGCGTCATAGCTAGACATTTTTAGAATGTAGTAAAACAATTATTGAAGTACACCAAAAATAAGACAAAGGATCGATAGAAATGTTTTGACAGAAAATTCTCAAAATTTATATACAGATTATTTCATCCTGTTGATAAATATACTAGGCTACAGGTAAGAATGTGATTGTGTAAGTTTATCGGTGATGGCATACCTACCTCAAACAAAGGCGCATGTCTGTATGAAATTGTAAGCCTTCGCATGGTTCTTTTGCACTTCTTAATTTACTTAAATAGCTAAATATATAGATAATAATAACTATATTATAGTTACAACTTTTGTATCATAAAGGTACTGTGATAAAATACTACTACTACGATATTTTAGACAAAAAAAGCTTTTAGAAAAAAAAAATATTTTAATTTCATTTAGTATCTATTAGGTAATAAATTCCGATGTTTACAATTAAAAACCCAAACATATAAATTGAGCTTCCTTAACATTGGTAAACAAAACAAAAGATATTTTTTGCGTTCCCTTTTTACTGCTACTTTTTATTTTGCTAATTTTGGAGCACGTAGGCCGTACCAATTATTTGTAACTACAATATATCCTTTTACCAAAATAATTTATAACCATAATGTTAATTCAAACAATATTATAATTTACAGGAAGCCAGACCCTAGCGACTATTTCGAGGGAGGTCAACCCACCTTTATCGTACCAGGTTCGAGTTCCAGCAGTAGCAACGAATATTCGGATAACAATAATCGGAATACAAGAGTAAGTACCTAACACTTATTTTTTATTCGCTTATGGCTTCATTATAGATTTCACTAATCTAAAATCGTCCTGTAAGTATAGTTAAAAAAAAAACAACTTTTAAATAAATAAAAATCGAAAATGTCGTGATGTAGGTGTCGAGCAAATTATTATTACTGTCGGTTACTCTAATAAAGATAGTTAAATAAATTGGATGAGATACATTCATTAATTGTTGATTATTTAAATAAGTATATCATCAACAGAAATCTTATATACATATAATAAATCTGTAGAAGGGTCAATTCTGTACATTGAAAATATTGAAAAAATAACTAGCAGGGGGTGTTACTGGATCGATACCAAACCCAAATATGTGATTAAAAAATTTTTTGTCTGTCTGTCTGTCTGTATGTGAAGACATCACGTGAAAACTACCGGTTCGATTTCGATGAAACTTGGTATAATTATACCTTATTATCCTGGGCGTAAAATAGGATATTTTATCCTGAAAAAATACGTAGAAAAAAAATTAATCTCAATTTTTCAGTTATCCATAGACGTTGTTCTGTAGTACCTAGGTACCGCGAACACACGTTGCGTATTATTATAGACCTAGCCGTATTTGGGTCCAATAGATATTTATAAGATGTCATTGTCCGAGTTACTCAAAATGGAGAAATAAACCATCCACGCAAAGACATCCACGCGGACGGAGTCGCGGGCGGAAGCTAGTAAGATAATCTATATATATATAAAACTCAAAGGTGACTGATATAGTGATCTATCAACGAACAGCCCAAACCACTGGACGTATCGGGCTGAAATTTGGCATGCAGGCAGATGTCATAACGTAGGCGTCCCCTAAGAAAGGATTTTCCGAAATTCTTGCGGGAACGGGGAAAAACGGGAATACACGTACAAAGTCGTGGGCGGAAGCTAGTAATTATATAATAAGTTTAATGAGATTCACCTACATGACCTTTTACCAAAACTCGTTCTTAAATACCTGATTTAGGTTGTTCCCAGTCGACCACAAGGCTAATTAATTTATTATATCCAGTTTCCAAACGTATAACTTACTCATTAATTATAATATATTTTGTTAGAACTTCAACAACATCAATAAAACAATTTATGGCCATTTTATGGGGCATATAATATTATGTAGAATGTCGTAGGTTTTTAAGAATATTTATTTTGGATAACATAAACTTTCTAGGTGTCTTACATTAATAATGGTATAGCTTATAGCTATGTAATAAACAAATAGTACTTGTCTTGTCTTCAATACAAAAAATGCGTTCATAATCATTGAGATATACATATTATGGAGACGACACCGCCTACATCGAAGTTCCGCTCATAACTTATGTTCCGCTCAACATACCTACGCCATATGGCGTAACTGTACGCTCATTTTTTATTTGTTTTAAAGTGAAACGCATCAAATATGCATCCGTGTGTGTTACGATATTGCACAAATAATACAAAATAATACGGAAAATTGCAAAGGAATAACTTTCGTCGGTAAGTACCTAACTAGATAATAATTTTTAAAACTTAGTTAGAGCAAAAAAATGGCGCACAGATTTTGTTCGTGGTGTCTCCTCCATACCTACATAGTAATATTATCTCAATGTTCATAATACATAAACGTATCTTCTGTGTAAATAACTCAAATATACGGTAAACGTGTCAACTACGCCCTTGCAATAATTTTCTACGTCATTTGATCATATTGATAGTATCTGTGGATAGTATCGATCATTATAAAAGACACAACGTTTATCTTAAACGCAGTTAAATCAATTTATTAATAACTTTTCCTCCTTTATTCATTAAACGCATAGCAGCATAAATAATTAAATAGGTACATAATGTACAAATAAAAGGTTTAAAAAAATACATCAAATAATAATTGAGGCAAAACTTTAAAAGACTTTGTTCCATTAAATTCACAAAATTTCTATCGCTGATATAAGAGGATATGTTCAGGAATCTTGTACCTACCTAACTCATTCGTTTTGAACGACATTTTCTACCCCGCAAGTTAGGTATATTAATTTTATTATATTTTATTTAATTTTAATGTTTTACTAGTGTAGGATGCTATGATTTATACGCTCATATAAATGTGCCATATATTATGATGTCAATATATTTTTAAACACCTATTTTTTATTTGCTTTTTTCCAGGACCAATGTGGCAAGGTTGTTAGAAACAACCCCAACCCCTTGGTGGTGAACGGGAAACCTACTTTGGAAGGGCAATGGCCGTGGCAGATTGCTTTGTATCAAACGCAGGTACTAAATCAACTATTACTTATGATAGTTTAGCTAAGGAAAAGGTTTACTTCGTTCAAACTATTAAAAAGATCGTTATCAAGTCTGTTTAGGCAATTAATTTATTTCAATTAATATTAGATAGGTATAACGATAAAAGCCTTATTTTAAGGAATATCTTCAGTAATAAAAAAAATCGTCCGTTGTTTGTTGTAAACATATATTGTACCTAAAAATCTATAAGTAGTTATAACATTTAAGTATCTTCAAAAAGAGACTCGATACTGAAAAAACGTTCTACATATTTCTCATGTATTTTTTATTCGACCGAGAAAGGACGATTTCCTATGCGAAATAAATCAATCACGCAAACAGATATAACATGATATATTTGTTGAACGGTTGATTTATTATCTTCCCTATGTCTACTACTTTTGTAGCGTAGTTTTAAATGTGGCACCTAATATTATGTTCTGTTAAAGTATATTTTAGTTTATCTACTAACTGCCCCAGCAGACGTTTCTTTGCCTTATTGCCTCTTTTAAAACGTGAAAAAAGTGGCCGTATTTGCCGTTCTCAAGTTTTCAGTACGCACAATGCACATACATATCTATGCTTTTTTTTATTCTTCTAAATATTTTTTAAACATTAACTTATATATTTCCAGACGGTAGACAACAAATACATTTGTGGAGGTACCCTCGTGACACACAAGCACATCATCACTGCAGCCCACTGTGTTACACTCAAGGAATCGAGTAGGGTAGTCAACAAGAACACCCTGACTGTCTACCTGGGTAAACACAATTTGAGGACTTCGGTGGAGGGAGTACAGATCAGATTGGTATGTAGCTTTTAAAGATTATAGAAGTATTCGAGAACGTTCTAATGTCAATTGAACATAGCATGTATCGCAATGAAAATTATACGACATAATTGTAATGGCCCCTCTTCACAATGTGTCGAGGGCCTAAATGTCTATGATGTATAAAGCCGGCGTAGAAATAATATGGAAAAGAAAAAAAATACTTTGTACACATCCGACCAATCGTGGTTGTCAATTAATCAACCAATCACAGCTAATCACAATGACTAATATCTTGAGGGTAGTTGGGTCGGTTCGTTGATTAGGCACAGGACACAATCAATAAGAATGGTCAAATTAAACAATATGTATTTACAATTATACAAAAGAGACAAAAAGAAAGAAATTAAGCTTTTATTCCCTGCATTGAATTTTCAAGCCTATGTACAGTTTTCTAGCCTGTGTGCTCTATTTACGAATCTAAATTTCATAAACGTCCTTACATTCTCAAATCACTGAGTGGATACCTATATCCATTTTGTACTGTAAAGTTAACAATTTTCTTGTAATAATTACTGTAGTTATATACATATATTAACGGTAGAAATGTATATTTTCTATCAATTGTATTTCACATTTCAGGTAGCAGAAATCACAGTGCACCCACAATACAACGCATCCTCCTTCAGCAGGGACCTCAGCATCTTGAGGCTGAGAGAATCCGTGCAGTACACGGACTTTGTGAGACCAGCGTGCTTGTGGCCAGACAACCAAGTTGATTTGAACAACGTCATTGGGAAGAAGGGATCGGTATGTATATTGTACTAGATTTCCGCCCGCGGCTATAGTTCCCGTTCCCGTGGGATTTCCGGGATAAAACCTATTCTATGTGTTAATCCAAGTTACCCTCTATATGTGTGTTAAATTTCATTGTAATCGGTTCAGTAGAAAAGTAACAAACACACACATATCCTCACAACCTTTCGCATTTATAATACTAGTAGGATTATGATGAAATAACTAACAAATTGTATAGAAATACAAAGTACTTTACGTAATTTTAAAATTCAGTAATGTCCATGTTTATACATATATTGCATCCTAGACAAAAAAGACTTTTTTCACGATATGCAAAACGATTAAATCATACTTAAAACTAAAATTAAATGTCTAATGGTCTGGAAATTTTAGTTCCATCAAGCGAAGTACCGTTTCCATTGAAAATAAAAAGACAACGAAATTTTCATAGCTAAAAATAATTTCTAGGTTGTTGGCTGGGGCTTCGACGAGACAGGCGTAGCAACAGAAGAGTTGACCCTGGTCGAGATGCCCGTGGTCAACCAGGAAACTTGCATTCGTTCCTACAGCGAATTCTTTGCTAGGTTCACCTCAGACTATACTTATTGCGCCGGATATAGAGATGGTAAGCATTTGTACCTATTATAATATTTATGTAAATATGTACTAATAATAGTGTAAGTTGACTGGACTAAGCATAATTTAACAGTAATTTTCTACAAGGCTTGAATCGCAACGAGAGAAACATGAACTGGCCTATTCATAGATTATGTAGATTTCTTTATATAAAGGAATGTATATATCTCTGTACAAAACAAATAGAACACATTAACACTTGACAAAAAGTGGTCAATAACTAATAAGACAAGCCTCGTAACTTTAACTTGTGACCGTTTTAACTCCTAAGTTCTATTTGTGTTAAGGCTCTGTGCATATTTTATGGACTGTTAATCTGTTAATGGAATTACTCTGTATGTTTGTTTAATGTATGTCTGACCAAATTGTAGCCAGAGCCCAGATGTGAAGTTTCGGTCATTAATTTACCAATGATAGTGTCGCATTTTATGGCTATCTTTAGACCGCTTTAGGCTTCAAACTCAAACATTTATTTATTCAATAAGACTTCTTCTAGAAGCACTATTGATGGAGTAATGGAAATTTTTTTAGGCGCATCTTCAAAATATAGTATACCAAATTGTCACTTTCAGTTTATTAGTTCTTAAGTGAAGTAGCAATAAACATTTGTACTTCTAGGAATTGAAACGAACTAGTTGTTGGTCGCATGTTTTGTTTTGAATTTTTTCTGATATCTGGAGCAATTGAAGAATACCTTTTTATTGTTGAACAAACGCAGGCACGGAATAATGCTATCAGTTAGTTACCTGTAACAGTATTATATTCACTGAAGTATATCATATCCAAAATCACGATTATTTATTTATATATCAAACCAGACGGTCATGCATTTGTCAACATATTCAACGCAGTTTCACGAGGTATATATTTCACCATTCCCGCTTATTTATTACAGGGTCCAGCGGCGGTAGAAATAGGAAAAAAAGTATGTTCCCTATAATATAATCTTATACTATTAACCTGGCATGTTCGGGCTTTTAACTATCTGTAAAATACTTCTCCCCTCTTCTTATTATTTCTTTATAGTTAAACTAATATTTATGTTTATCTTAAACTTTTTTATATACTATATCTATTTAACTATAGACATTTTTTTATCTTGTTCGCTATTTAACACACACTGGACCTTGTTTCGCCGAGCTTTATATATATACATAAATATGGAGGGTAGTTACAAAATCCACCGTCACTACAGAAAATTTTCTGTAATGTTTGTTAAAAATTGGTTTAGAATATATAGGCCCAGTTTCAGGACTACCAACGTGTATATGTTTGTAAATCATTCGGCAGATAAGCTAAACTGAACATATCTAGAAGTTGTTAAACCTACTGTTAAGTCTACTATATCATTGTATTCCCAATCAGCAACAACTGCTACACTAATACCTCTTTTAGCACCATTTTGAAATGTTTCTGAGCGGTTATTTACGCCTCATTTTACCGGAGACTTTCAACATTATCCTCGTAAGATTTATCTACCCTCCATATTCATTAACCATTTTGCATCAATATTAACATTATTAAATCGTATTCAGATCCTAAACTATTTTTGCTGACGCAATTATTATCAATAATTACGCTGGTTTCAGAGCTTGACCGACCATCAGTGCGTACGTCAGTCGCGCTTGTCATATGTTTTTTTGAAATTGATAAAACCGTTCATAGCTAGACCGACCATACGCACGCGTATTGTCATGCGTATTAGCATCTTCATACATTTTGTTGATGCACGCACTGACGGTCGGTCAAGCTCTGCAACCGGCCTTATAATAAGTATATAAGCTATATTATTTTAGGTATTAACGGATATATGTATTTTAATAATTCAAGTACATTTATAACTCTTGTAGTGTGTTGTAGGATGTTTACAAATGTGTGTGTACATATTATGCTTTAGCTGTTAACACATTATTATTTTAAAATTCCATAGTCTGGGATTGAATTTGCTTTCCTAGCTTAGTATATACCTTGGTTGTTTCTCAGAATAAAGGAACAATAGTGATCTTCCATCTTAAAACATTCAACCCATGATAATCATTACTCTTTATAAACCGATGGATTAACTATTTGTCAACTATTTGTATTTGTGACTTCTTTCCTTTCCTTATCAATAAAGTCAGTAAAATACCTACTTGATTTTTCAAACAATAGTAATGAAGCAGTTTTGAAAGATCAAAACTAAATAGTTTTATCGTACTCTTTGTTGCATATACAGGGTGTCCCGCAAGTGATGTACTAAGACAAAAGGAACGTTTAGTTTTTCATAAGCTGATTACGCTGGGAATATTCATAAAATCTTATTTTTTCTTTATGATCAATTCTAACGTTTACATACTTTAAACTGCAAAGCAAACAGTGCAAGAAAAAAATCAACAAAATTTCATTACGTCATTTTGTCGTAAATTTTTACGTAACGACCGCTACCTAGCGATAAGGCCACCGTTTGTGCATATATTTCTCTTACTCTATCTTCTTTATGTGTTTCTATTTCTTCTGTGTGTGCAATAATTAATTTAATTAATAAATAATCAGCGTATGCAAAGCTACAAGTTCCTTTAAGTACACCGCATGCGGGACACCCTGTATATTTAATAAACATCTCATCACAGGTACATCAGTTTGCAACGGCGACAGCGGCGGCGGTATGGTCTTCAAGATGCACGACATTTGGTACTTGCGCGGTCTTGTATCACTGTCTGTGGCCAGGCACAACGAGTTCAGATGCGACCCCACACATTACGTTGTCTTCACCGACTTAGCCAAGTTCTTGCCTTGGATCAAGGACCATATAAGCGACTATTAAACGGCCTTAAAATATAATTAGATAACCTGAGGTAGAAGCGGCATACGCGTAAAAACATGTTCTGTTTGAAGTCAGTTAATTTAGCTTGGTTGCGTTTAGTCGGTTATGTTGCTAACTCTTTTCGGATAATGGTTTAAATGTATATTCTATCTTTGTCTAACGTGGAACGGCTTTAACTGCTAGTTTGTTCGCATATACCGTTTCTACGTCAATTTATGTATCCTAAGTAAACAGCGCCATCTTTTATCGTGATTCGTAACTAATGTATTAGAATTGACCGTCTGAGATTATTAAATAAAATTGTAAATCGATTCTTGGGTGATAAGCTTGAGCTTATTGTTCTAACTGCACTTTGCCCTTAAAAGCTCTCTGTTTCTTATGAATTAAAATATACGTAGTAAATTTTAAGACAAGATCGAAGTTTCTATCAAAGCCTATTTCTAGACCTTATGCACAGAAAATTGTGTTTTAAATAACTTTTTTTATTTGCTCAAAAAATTGACTGTTTAATTTATAACAGACCTTATAATTATTAATACTGTTGTAAGAGTATGGAAATAAAATTATGAATTCTAATATGTATTTTTATTTATTGCATTATATGAATGACTTATTTCATTATTTCACGTCGTAACGGAAAGGCTAGTTTATCATAATAACTTATATTACTAGTTTCTTCAAAAATAAGACAAAAAACTGTTATTATACAAAACTAGCTTACCGCCCGCGGCTTCGCCCGCTTTGTCTAAAACCTAATAAATTATATACTAAAACCTTCCTCTTGAATCACTCTATCTATTTAAAAAAAAAACCGAATCAAAATCCGTTGCGTAGTTTTAAATATTTAAGCATACAAAGGACATAGGGACAGAGAAAGCGACTTTGTTTTATACTATGTAGTGATTAAGAATAGAACAGAAGCAGTCATAAATTAGAATGAAAAATAAAATAACAAACTCGTCAATAATATCTATATTTTAAAATTAGAAATAAAGAAAAAAAGAAATTTACAAAGCCCTCCAAAGAGGTCGCGTTAAAACATAGACAATCTAATACAAGAAATAAAACCGTCTTCACACAAAAATATACAGCCTTCTCGAGGAAAAACAATGAACAAAGCATACATGCTGAACAAATTTCATTTTTACACAAGTATACGTGCATATTTCACTAATTATACTATAGAGCGTCCAATCCGCACTTACATAGAAAATTTCTATTGATATAAAACATTACAAGTACAAATTACTTGTGATTCTCCCGTATATGGGGTGTTCTTTCACAATTCACCTTTGGTCGTTCGTTGTTTTAGCACTTTTGCTGTGGTTTTCTGCCCTTTATAGCATCGTAATGAGGCATTATTTTTGCTACCAACTTTGGACTTAGGACTATTTTGATTTTAAAAATGCTCAAATATTTCATTATTTAGTTCATTCTATAGTAAAATATACCATGATATAGGACATAACATGATACTTTGGTTAACTGATCCTGCCAAAAGTCTGTTTGTTAACATTTTCATTAATTTCATTAATAATTACCAAGAAAACCACATCAACTATTCGTATTGTCTTATTCCCCATTCACATATAACACGATAATAATTCATTTCGAAACCTACATTAACCTAACAGAGCACTGCCTTTCCCGCCTAAATCCTCGCACCCCCACAGTCAATTGCATCTGTAACAAAAAGTTTTCCATTCTTCTTTCTTTACCACCGTACACCATATCACAACAGCACTGAGATCAAACACATTGACACCAAAAAAAAAACCAAAGTGGCGCCAAACACGTGAAAAAAAAAATAAAAAAATGATCTTGTGAAAAAAAAGAAAAAAACTTGTCACTAGTAAGGTGCCAAATAAAAAAAAATTGTCACTAGTACGGCACCAAACACAAAAAAATAAACTTGGCACTAACCATGAAAAAAAATGAAAAAAAACATCACCATTTCGGCGCCAAACACAGAACTGGCCACTAAAAAAAATTAAAAAAAAAAAGTTTACCAGTACGGCGCGGGCGCGTTCCTGCACCGCTGCCCCTTGTGGCCGTCCCCCCCGCCGGGCCCCCAGGGGAAGCCCTGCCCCGCGCGGCCCCTGAGCGGCCGGGGGCCCGCTTTCCCGTAGTGCGGGGGGCGGACGTTAACGCACGCTCCGGGCCTGCACCGGGGTGCGTTCGGCGCTAGTGCGGGGGAGAAGTCCCACTCGTTCGGCATCATGCACGTGCCGCAGCTCCACGTGTAGTCGCCTGGGAGAGTTGGATGCGTTAATGTGAATGTGATTTTTTTTTTACTAGCTACGGTATGGTAAAAAAATACTATGTTTGTCATGCTACAGTAAAATTACCAGTTTATGAGCAAAACTAAAGTTAGTATTACTAGTGGTTGCTCTCTACATCAGGCATATTTTTTGATAAAAGAAACATAAGACTATTAAAAAGCCATCTATCAGTAATATAATTTAACTGAAATTTAAATTTGGAAATTCTAGTAATCATACACAATGAAATCTATAGATAATAATAATAAATAACAACACCGTTGTAATATAATATTTATTTATACATAATAACTACCATTTTTGGCCAATTCTGGAAGATTATATCATTTCATTACGCCAACGAATCTTATACAATCAAATCACTAAGAAAAAAGTGAAGTAACAATTTAATGTTTTATAATATTAAAGCATTTTCACGTACATATTATAATTGCAACCAAATGATTGCTTACAACCATTGAAGGTGGAGACAATAGTTTTCTAATAAGGAAATCATAAGAGTTAGCGCGCAAGAGCAACTTTTGTCTCCGCAACTATTTTGTCTCTCCCATCACCTCTATGGGCTAGTAAGAAAGTGCGCGCACGTAGCGACGCAACTTCCTATAGAGTTGATGGGAGAGACAAAATAGTTGCGGAAACAAAAGTTGCTCTTGCGCGCTAGCTCTAAGATATAAGTAAAATGACATTGATTTAAATGTATTAAATGAAATCATTAAATTAACGTGATTATTCTTGACACACGCGGCTCAAAAGCAATAAAAATTATCAGCACTAATATCAAAATCATAAAATATCCACATTTTATCTTTCAGCGCATTTTTCTGATTTCTGAGAGATGATTAGAGAGAGATCAGACTAGATTCTATAATGTTAATTCATTAAACATATTATATCAAATGGAAGCACATCTATGTGCAGGAAATAAAAATCGAAATAATAAAATAATTTAAATCGATTTTATCACGCTCAAAATAAATCATAAAAGGTCTATAACCTCCTTTCATCTTCTACACTACATACATAATATGTATATTCCCTTAATAAATCTAATTTATTACCAGAAAAACTATTGTATCCACCTTCATAAAAATACATCGTTGCTATAGTCAGTGTATCGATAACTAATAACGTTCAACTTATTTATCTATTAAAATATAACGACTAGAACTTTCTTAAACTATACACGAAGTCAAAGAAGTGACGGATGTATATTAATATTTCATTTTCATTTTAATATCGTTGTTGAAAATAACATATGGCAACAATCTGTTTCTTCATATTAAATAGTTATTTTTTTAAGGGCCGATTTTTCAATGCTTGGATAAAACTTATTCGTCGAATAATGTATAAAACTACCATTTTAAAAACGTATTCTAATTGCCCGTATTTGACATTTTACGTGACATTTTAATATTATCGTGTAATAATTTATTGGACGGATAAGTTTTATCCAAGCATTGAAAAATCGGCCCTAAATAAAAATAGAACCTTTACAACCGAGCACTTAAAACGTTATTCAATTACTTTAATTTTTTTGATCAAACGCTCACACATTTTACACCACCTTTTGCTTTTCTATGTACTTTTTAGAGCCAAAAATATTGCGTTTATGAGTACCTATATTCATAAGACTTTAGGCAAAAAAACTGTCTGCTATACCCATTTTTCCCTCGGGATTTTTTCCCTCAATCCAACATTATTAGTGACTTAATAAACCTTGTTACAGGTAAATTAGCTTGGAGAAATTTTTGCATATGTAGTGGTGTGTATATTACTCAGATCTTAGAGCGCGTTTCCACTATATCGTTCAGGCCTATACAAAAATGTTTCGATATCCTAACATTACTATTTAATTTTATACTTATTCCTAGCAACACTTTTGTTTTCAATAAAAACAACTTTTAATTTGAAAGAAAATGGTTTTGACTTTATAAAAAAAATATATCATTCAATTTCACGTCCTTGAGCAAACGACAAGGCGACTACCGTGAAACAATAAAATATCGTGTCCATTATAATTTGTTTCATAATTAATATTTGACCATAATAATTACGAAACAAAACAAATAAATAAATCGTCACTTGATAGTGGAAAGTGGAAACACGCACAAAACCAGAATAAACCAGTTTACGCTGTCCGCAGGTGCCAGATGCAGTTGTTTGGTACCGTTAGAACATAAAGCACACATTTCATTCAAAAATTATAATTATTATGTACGTAGTTTAATTGATAAAGGAGAATGACCACGGGTGGTATCGGTAAAATTTGAGTTGTGCCACGTATTCGTGATATTGTTAATTCCTATTTGTATTTATAATGATCATATGTATCACTATTAAGTCTTAATTATACCGAATAAATAGAAATAATATTAAAAGTTTGTGTTTTGAAACATGTATGACCACGTATGGAATCGGTAAAATACTAATTGTGTCACGTGTTCGTGATATTGTTAATTCCTATTTGTATTTATAATGATCATATTTATCACTATTAAGTCGTAATTATACCAAATAAATAGAAATAAAAGTAAAAGTTTTTGTTTTGACACATATATCTATCTCTCTTGCAAGCGTCCTGCGTCTTATGTCATAGTTTCTATTTGAAATGAATCTTGAATGAATGTGTTCGACGCAATGTTCGACGTAATTTTTTTTGAAATAGGTAATGTTTATTACGATTTACTTTTCACATTTGTCTTGTAAATTAAAATATTACCTATGTAATAAATGTAAAACTTAACGTTCATCGTTAGTTTAAACTCGATAAAGTATTTTTTTGAAGTGTTGAATAAAACTATTGTTTTATTTTTATTGTCGCGAACTGCGGCTTATTTATATAAAAACTTTAATCGTTTCTAAAAGTACTAACATCAAGCTTTAAATTGAGCATTTCATCTTGAAACAATAAGTTTGATTGCGATAGCAAGTGCCATAGTCACTTGGGCAATCTTTTGTATTTGTTGTAACTTTATATTGTTAATTCAAAATGGCTCCAGTGTTAAAACATGGTCGAGGCAAGCCTTTGACTTCTCAAACTAAAGAATTAAACTTTAAATGTCGTTTCTTTTTCAGGTTAGTAAATTTTTCATTTTAGTAACATTGTCATTTTGTAAGAGGAGAAACACATATAGTTTAATTTAAAATCCCACATAATATACTTATATATAATTTATATATATATAAAATAATAACTAAAAATAAAATGTTGTTTTATTTTATTTGCTGACCATACACTACTACAAACGCAAAAATTTCTCCAAGCTAATTTACCTATAGGTTAACTTCTGTAAAAACAATTTCATTAAACCCAGTTTTAAGCGCTCGGGTTTTAATTGCCTAAAACATAACTGATAGATGTAAGTAGAGTTACGAGAAAAAACATGTGTATAAGAGCCGGTCCACCTTTTCCTTTAAATTTTACAACCCTACATCTCTTAACTGTAGTTTATTCAACACTCTATAAGACACCATTCATATATTATAAACCCATAGAGAACTAAACAACCCCTTAGCTAGATAGAGAATTGCCAATCAGACAAATCTTTTACTGCGAATAAATTCTCCTTCAATACCATATCATTTCTCGCAATACCCACACAAAATATAACAAAAAACAAATTATTTAAAGTAGCAAGATTTAACATCAAAATGTTTTTCTAACCCCAGTTATTTTAGTCTATCATAAACAGATGGACCGACTGTTATAGCAATAAGATTGGAAAGGCTGTAGTGGTATCTTACTAACTTAAATTAATAATACTAAACCTCTAAGACTTATCTTGGATGTCAAAGTAATTAGGTACGTTCCACAAAAGAGTCTCAATCCTATATTTTCACATATTGTTATTCAGAAAGGCTTCGCATTATTATAATCGTTAGTAGAACAAATGTATTTTATTCAAAATGGACGACTGCGAGTAATCTATTTTTTATAATAAATTGTTCTTGAATTAAACAAAATATTCGCATCAAATTTAATCAGAAATTCAACAACTTGGAAGAAGAAGAAGACATAATGTTTTAGCATATGATAAGCCTTTCTGAATTCCTTCTCAACTTTAATAATCTCAAATATAAGTCGCATATTGGACATATGACAACAGACACATTAACTTCAAAAACATATTATGTAACAAGTAATCATCTTATATATTTTCAAGAAACATTATAATACTGAATAAACATATTTTAAATTAAATTAACTATAAGTCTTAAGAAGCTTACGCCTAAACATTTCAAACGGTGAGTCGTGATTCCCTTACATAGATATTTAGGCACAATTCACAAGGAAACTAGTTCTAGCAATCTAACCTACCACTCGCATTCAGTGAAAATTCGCCTTTAACCTACAACAATAAGATTCAAAATCCATTCACATGTCATATTGCTTCCGAATTTCACCGAACCTAATGTTAGTTCACGAATTTAATTAAATATAACCGTAGGTAATATTATAATATAATGGATAAATATACAGGGACTAACCTATGAAGGAGAAAGCAGTGACGAATGCCATAATTCAATAATATATTACAACGCCATCTACCTATTTATAACTATTACTAACTCTTATAGAAATAATAATAATAAAATTTAAACCTCATTTGGATGTAAAGTAAGGCCAACAAGAAGCGATACAAAAGGTCATTCACCTAAAAAACAACTGTGGCGTTGACAATCTAATATCTATCTCTTTCCATCTCGTGCCTTTGTCGTAATGTCTCGTTCTCCCGGCAAAAGATAACAACGTCAAGACGGATTCGCCAACATTCGGGCGGCAATTTTATTATTCTTATTATATTTTATGATTCAGAAAATTATTATTAGACGCGTAATCGCGTTATTTAATTTAACATTATACAATAATTCAAATTATGATAAAATTTATAAAAATAGACAATCCTTTTTGGTATTATTACAATTTTCCGGATATTTTTTAAAACTATATAAATCCAACTTTCAAAAAGTTACGCACCCCTGCAATTCCCAATGACCTTGCATGTGTTTTGTTTACATTTGGTATCGCTTCTCGTTGGCCGTACTTTAAGCTATCTTAAATAAAACATATGTCAGAAAATTACTCCAAGAAAATAGTCAGCTATAGAATATGCATATGCACATAAAATAATACTGACCCTATATTACTTTTAAACAATAAATAATAAGCAGCAATAAAAGCATTAAATGAAATATAAAATGGCACCCATCACAATAAAAGGGACAACAGTAATATATTCCAAACACCTACAGAACATTTACAATCACCGTTAAATATTGTCAATGTAACGAACTGAATTACAGTGCATGTTATATTATCTGTACCAAATGTATATGCAACCTTTGATTATTCGGCATGATATCTTAAATATCTATGCCTTTTAACTATTCGCGAAGTTTCGTATCAAACGTGAGGAATTCATACAAGTATTATAGGGTCACAAAGATCCGAATCGAGTTCGTTTTACCCTCTCTGTGCCAGCTTTTTCTCGCCCGAAGTGGAATATTTATTATGGACAGATAAAAACCAAGTAAATATTCAAAATCAAGATATTTCTTATCATCTTATTATTTCTCATGGTAACAATATTTCCAACAACACACACTGTACTGTACTTCAAATTCGCAAGTAAACAACTAATACAATGTCTATTCGAAACTTCATAACAAAATAAAATGTCTATTAACTCTGACTAAATATATATTTGTCTGTTACAAAATAGAACTATTAAAAATATAAAATTTACATCCTCAATACATAGAATAAATATTACTCTGAAACTATTTTATAAGTGGTAGATAACAAGACGCAAAATACGATTAATTTGGATTTTATTTAAAATATTAATTATAAATTATCTAAGCTATAATGAATACTTAAAAATATAATTAGAAAATAATGACTTCGAATATTTATAAGGAAGACAATGAAGTGTGAGAAAAATGTTGAAAAATATTCTATAATGCTGGTTGCAGAGCTTGACCGACCATCAGTGCGTACGTCAGTCGCGCTTGTCATATGTATGGAAATTCATAAAACCGTTCATAGCTAGACCGACCATACGCACGCGTATTGTCATGCGCATTAGTGTCATAGTCATACAATTCTTGATGCGTATCGTCAGACTCAGGATCGACGGTACGCACTGACGGTCGGTCAAGCTCTGCAACCAGCCTAAGCCTTAGTGAATATATCCATAATAAAGAATGAAGAAAATATATTTACTATATGTTGTGAAAACTGGAGAATACCTAACTTGAAGTGAACGCATTCCTAAAAGTTGCCTATAACAATAACCTATAAAATGTCAAAAAATATGCAATGAAATGAACCATGGGTTGAAATTCTATGAAATTAAACATTTATCTTACGTGGAAATGTTCAAACATAGAATATGTATTGAACCGTAGAATATTGCAAAAAATTATTTCATAATACTAAAATATGTAAGTTAATTAGATTATACACAATAATTATAGGTAAACTATATAAATATGCAAAACACTAGACGAATCTAACCTAACCGCTAACGACATCTGTCAAATACAATAGTAACTATTGAGCATATTTCATAAGCCGATAGGTGGCAACACCGTCGCTCTTAGACAAAATTTAAATAACTAGGATTAAAATATTTAAATTTAGTTATTATTATAATTCAAATCACTACATAGTATAAAACAAAGTCGCTTTCTCTGTCCCTATGTCCCTATATCCCTATGTCCCTTTGTATGCTTAAATCTTTAAAACTAGGCAACGGATTTTGATGCGGTTTTTTTTAATAGATAGAGTGATTCAAGAGGAAGTTTTTAGTATATAATTTATTAGGTTTTAGACAAAGCGGGCGAAGCCGCGGGCGGTAAGCTAGTAAATAATATGAGGAAGAAAAGATAGACGCATAAAAAATGGTATACATGTCCTCTTGAAGAAGCCATATTCAATTTAATTCATACTTGTTAAATGCATTTGCCCTTATCTAGTTATCTCATTAGGCTCAATGAAATAACCGTAAACCTTCCTTCTACAGACGTACCGAATTAAAACCCAATGATGTCAAGATATGAAACACAGGTTTAAAGCGCCATTTTTTGTGATGGTCAATTTTAAGGTGACCAAATAAAACTGTCATGTCTATAGTAATATTATAAAGAGGAAAGGTTTGTAATTATGTATGTATGTAAGTATGTATGTATGGTTTTCACGCATAAACTACTGGACCGATTTCAAAAATTCTTTCACCATTAGAAAGCTGCATCTTCACTGAGCAACATAGGCTAGGTTTTATCGAGGAAATCCCATGGGAACGGGAACTATGCGGGTTTTTCTTTGAAAACGCGTGCGAAGCCGCAGGCGATAAGCTAGTATAAAATAAATAGAGCAACGGTGTTGTACAATACAAATTGACATTTAGTTAATCTAGAACTGAGAGGTATAATGCCATACATCATGAACTCGGCTAAATAATTTATACACCAAAATTATCTAACAGTAATCCATCTATTGCCATTAAAAATTCATAAGACTTGTAACTAGTCTTAATATCTTTGAATGGTGAAAAAGAGATATTATTGTGTAGTTCTATTTATGATTCGCTCATACAAACTTTTTGTAAGGCAGAGAGAAGCACCGAGCGTCATGATGACACCAAAAATTGTACATTTCAGGATTTTTTCTTTCTCCGGGGCAAGCAAGAATAACATATATGGAACTAAACGTTCAGCTAAGAAGTAAAATCATGGACCAATATATTGGTTCATGGTAAAATTTCCTTCTATAGACTTAGAGTTAGAGTCAGCGCGCAAGAGCAACTTTTGTCGCCGCAACAATTTTGTCTCTCGCATTAACTCTATGGGCTAGTAAGAAAGTGCGCGCACGTAGCGACGCAACTCCCCATAGAGTTGATGGGAGAGACAAAATAGTTGCGGACACAAAAGTTGCTCTTGCGCGCTAGCTCTTATTGCTTCTTAGCTTCTTCTTTTGTAAACAGTCTAGAATCTAGATCACACGACCCATTTAATTACTTTCCACGATATTTTCACAACAGCTATGGCCACTTTGTCATTAAAAAGCAAGTTGGAATCATTATAACTGTTCACCTTTTAATATCTCTCTTCTACCATTACTCCATTTAGGATAACGTCCAATTATTTAAGAACATCTTACAATTTAAAAAGTTCTAGAAGAAAGTCAACAATTAATTTTGTGCGGGTACAAGGTCCCAACGTTTACTCGAATACAGTGCTGAGAAATTTTCTACGACAGTTATAATATCGTGAAATTATTACTTAGTATAGTTGTCTAATATCCCTCGTAAACTAATTAAATTTTTACACGCTTAGAATTAAAACGTTCCGAAGTACAAAAATGTATTTAACGACATCTAGCGGTAATAGTTACTTGCCCATCCGTTCAACATTCCAAACATTAATCAGTCTAAAACTAGCTTCCGTAACAACTATTTCACGTTCCAAATATAGAGTAGTACCGCAAAGAAAATTAGTCTTTATGTCATGAAACAATACAATTGACTTGTGTCTATTCAATTTTGTGATGAGTATTCTAAGACCGCAAATATACGTACGAGCAAATGATGACTATATCGCAGTGTTGTGGGACAAATCAGAGGTAACACGTTCAAACACCGATCGCATACACGACATTAACATTCGGGGGATCGTCACGGACAAAACATGGGGGCACAGCGGAATAAAGCTTATACTTACACTCGTTGACACAAACCGTCGCGAACACAGAACAGACCTTTGGACCCAGAGCCTCGAAGGACCACCCAACCGCCCACAACACCGGCACTAAACACTAGCGAAAACAAAAGTCCCCGCCTATATCCTCGTATCGGACAGGCGGAATTTCTTGCAGTACAGCCCTTTTCAAAATGGACGATGGTGGTAAGACGGCTGGTTGTAATAGTCGCGGCGGTACATTCTGTTGTTCATTGTGTTGTACATCCCGTAGTTGGCCGTGTAGTCGTGCCGGCTGTGCAGCATGTCGAGCTGGTCGAGGCTGTGGTGGCGCTGGGGGATCGCGGGCGGTGCTATCCATGCAGCGTGCACATAACATTCGGGGTATAATACATATCATATTTTTTAAATAGCCTTTTGTTTAAATTGGAACCAAATCAAGCGAGCTGATGTACGAATTTAGGATACAATATGGGTCTTCAAGCGTAGACTGTAAAGTGAACAGGTCTAGGGAAGCGCGTTCCATCTTAGACCACATCTCAGCTTAACATCAGGCGAGATTGTGGTCAAGCGCTTCCCTATTCACAATAAAAAAAAAAACAAAAAAATACACAAATCGGTATTTTAAGCGATGATTTACTTATGTTACTTGTTAAGTTATATATAACAAAGCTCGTGCAAAAGCACATTGTATTACGGTTATTTTGAAAAACTAGCCTACATAGCAATTGCGTGTAGAAACACACATATAATAAGAATACAGAAGAAACTTAAATTATAATTAGTTCATTAATATTCAAATTTCTTAGATTTGTTGCCGTGAATATCAAAACATTACAAAAATAATTTCGGAGCAGATTTTACACTGCTATTTGTTGTCTTTAAAAAATTTAGAATTTTAATTTAAGGAAAAATAATGCACTTAATCACACCGTAACGTAAACGTAAAATAAATATACAATCAAATACACAGATAAGAAAACATTTAACACATAATATGATAAAAATAAACATAAAAGGCACCACCCAATAAACTACACAAATAAACATATATTCAAGCACTTATTAGACACATTTTGATGTTTTCTCACCTCGGCTCTGATGAAAACCAGCTGACCAACCCGCGTAATATGCAGCCTTTTGTTTTCCATGTTCCTCTGCCACCTGTAGAGGAAAATGTACTTTATTTCACAAGCTTTAAAGTCTATTTTTGTAAACGATCTGGATCTAATATGTGAGTTTATATTGGCAAATAATAATAAGAATATTGTATATTTTATAGTAAATTTCATAAATTCAAAACTATTGATAGGTTAGTTTTTGTTTAGTAGGTTAGTCTCATTGATGTTGTTATAAATAGACATCTATAATAATGTCAAAACAAAACTGTTTTAATTTGAATACAATGAAAATTTTATTAAAATTTAAACCTAATGTTATTAACATTAAGGTTAACTTTTCAAAAGAACTTGCTTTGGAATGCACATCTTTCCTTCATAACTCTAGTTACTAGATATTAATCAAGTCACACATTTGTTATTTAAAAGGAGAATTGAACCATTATTTAGCCAAACAAACAAACACCAATTATATAAAATATCTAAAAAGCTTCAACCACACCTACAATCACTCTTACAAAAATTCTAATTAAAATACTAAAAAAATCCATTCAGCAGACAAGAAACTTTCGAAACAAAGAAACACACTTTTTTTCTATAGTTTATACATAGCTAGCAACATTTTTTCCAAGGTAGCTTTTACTACAAAAATCCCTAATTTTTTGGCACGTCTATTTTCTATGTGTCTGTTTTATCAGCCTTTTTAATCATATTATTTACTAAATGTAATGTAATAAAGTTGATGACACTATCTAATAAAAATCTAATGCTCTTGAATAATATGTTTAAGTTGAAAAATGTCTTAAAAACTTTTATACATACATGAGACACTTCTCTACAAAAACTAATAATATGTAGTGTAAGGTCGGTCCTAATAAATTATTTATGAGTTCTAGATGTAGAAAAAAATATCTCCTTTTTTTTATATCAACTCATATAAAGAAAACATTTTTAGAAGATCATCGTGTCTCTATGTAATATTTAGGTATACCTATGTTTATTATTTCAAAATACTCATCAAATAACTAGCAGTGCTTAAATATCTAACAAAATCCACTCTCAAGCTAAAACCCATTTGGTAAATGGTAATTTGGCACCTATACACTAAAATCTCTAGCACGCTAGCTTATCTAACCAACCAACTAAAAAAGAGCAGCCCAGCCTATAAAATCGAGCTGTGCACGAATCACGAAAATACGTTACGTCAGAATGGTCAAGATTAAAAGTGACACTCATATTTTCAAATATTTTGAACACCTTTGCTTTTATTCTTTGTAATTGTATAACGAAATCGTGGTAAATGAAATGACAAGACATATCTAAATATGTAATTCTTTAACCTGGTTCATTTTAAGACTATGGCAGAATAAAAGGTACATTAATATGGGAAAAAAATATTTCATAAATAATTCTTGTCATATTATAACAGTTTTCCTTAAAAATATAATTACAATGTTAATGAATTAAAACACATTTTAAATTATTGTGGTACTGGTTTAGAGAGAGGGAGAGGGGGAGAGAGAAAGAGAGAGACATATACAAATATCAAAAACAATAATTTAAAACAGAACATTTTCGTTCAATGCAGCAAATGTGGTCAAAATATTATCAATCGACCTTGAAAAATTAAAATCAAACAATCTTGCGCATTCAAGCCGGGTTGTTAATGAAGAGACGTGACGCGTTCACAAAAAAGCACACGCACGCGTCAGTTTACGTACACATGTACATTACATACGCACACATGCGCATGAAAACATACACGCACGTGTGTCGCTTTACTGTGTGTGCATATAAGTGTGCACGTGTGTGTACTATGCAGTTCAACTGAGAGTGTGATCGATTCGACGCCATTTTAGACGTCATATTTGGTATTAATTCATGGGTATTGAAAAGTTAAGAAAGTTTGTGCTTAAAACAGATTAAAGAAAAATGAAATAAACCGCAATCGCAAACAGGACTTCAATATACATAAATCGTATTATCCCTTTTTCGCTTCTATTCTTAGTTGGACCGCACAGCACTCAACAAACACGTACACGTATACGCACTACACACCACGCGTCCCCCCCAACAACCCGAGACAGTAACGCACATTCGCGTGTCGCACAGTGCGTACACTAGCGCAGTCCCGCACCGTGGTGTCGCTGTGCAGGCGCGGGCGGCTCGCGCGCAGGCTCGCGCGGCAGTTATACGCGCGCTCCCCCCGCCGGGCCTCGCTCTCGGCCAGTTGCGTGCAATGTGTTTGTTATTAGATACTTGGTAATATGGCAAATTTGTCGATGTTTTCATCCCTTACAATCGAAGTAATTATTGGGTGTCTATCTTATAAGTTTTTACACCCTTAACTCGAATTACTTAAAAGCGGCTACTCACGACCCTAAAATCACTGGCGATATCGAGACAGTGAAATCGGGGCTGAATCGGCGATAAAATTGTCTCTACTCTACACACGTCCTTGCCTGTCAGTACGTAACCGACCGTGCTACAGACTGCTCGTTTTTCCGAAATGCCGCCGACGCTCTCAAAACAGCAGAAAATAGGAATTGTCTTGGCACTTACTACGGTGCCACCTAATCAGAGACGAAAAAGGAGGATCTGGGTTAAAAACTGGTTAATGAAACGCCATGAATTAAGCCACATGAACGTCATGAGACATTTAGAAGCAGATGATTTCAGAAACTTTTTAAGAATGGATATTGAGTGTTTTGAAGAGCTCCTCAATATGGTGACACCATTTATACAGAAACAGGATACCGTAATGCGAGAATCCATAAGTCCGAGAGAACGACTTACAGTTACTTTACGTTTCCTAGCAACTGGACAAAGCTATGAAGATTTGAAATTCAGTGCCATAATATCGCCGCAACTTATGTCCACAATGATTCCAGAGACATGTTGTGCTATCTATAATTGTTTGAAACACTTTATTAAGGTAAGTAGACTGAATTCTTATAGAATAATTAAAACATCAATTTAAAAGTTTTATTTTATTTATTTATATTAAGCAAAAACATAGTTACAAGGTATTTAATACTATTTATTTTATTTTTTATTAAAGATCAAAAAGTCCTTCATGTCTGAGCCAGTTCCTCTTTGAACTGTTGTGTCACTTGTACAGTTTGGAAATTCAGTGGTAAGTTTTATGTCGGTCGACGATGAATGTGTCGCGTTGGTTAGATTTACGTATTCAGAAGAAGGTTGTTCAAATGTATATTGTGGGATAGACTGTAGAAATGGTTGTACAGTGGAGTTATACTCTGGAGATGCTTGAGGGAATTGTGACATCATATGATGTTGGGGTGGTTGAGGAGAAGGTTGTACCGTATGCTGTGGAGGTGTTTGAGGGGATTGTGGTATAATAAATTGTGTAGATGATTGAGGGGACGGGTGTATCGCATATTGTGGAGATGGTTGAGGAGACGGTTGTGCCAAATATTGTTGATATGGCTGCGTTGATGAATTTGTCACTGAAGAGCCAGAGGAATAATGATAGTAGCGATGTGGAATGCGAGGATGTAATACTGTGTGTTGTGGAGATAAAGTGATACTAGATTCGTCTGTCAATTTGCCAAGTTTTCCGTAAAATAGGGCATCATTGATAATTTTTTGGGCAATCACTTGTTGATGGGTACTCAGGTTTTTTAATTGAACGCCTATTGACTTTCCTATTATCTCCCAATCATCGTCTTGTCGAGTCATCAGTGTCTGAGCAGCATCCAACAGTTTTTCTTGTTTACTTTGTATGGACATTTTCTGCTTCTTGGGCTGTGAACTTTTTCCAGAGTCCGCGGGCCCCTCTTTATCACATATTTCTGTATTTATAATTTGTGTCGATGATGTCGATGCTGATATATCTGGTGACGTAACGTTCCCTTTACTTTCTGTTTCAGATGCCTGCAACGCAAAGTGAATGGAAAGATAATGCTAAAATGTTTGAAGAAAAGTGGCAATTCGATCACTGTGTTGGTGCAATAGATGGGAAACATATATCCATAGAAAAGCCACCGAGGAGTGGCACGTTATTCTATAACTATAAAGGCTTTTTTAGTACAGTTCTGTTCGCCGTAGTAAATGCAAATTATGAGTTTATGTATATACATACTGGCATTAACGGAAGCGTCTCTGATGGCGGTGTCATAACTCATACATCACTGTATAATAAATTAATGACAGATAAGTTACATCTACCACCATCGTGTACGTTACAGGGCACAAATATTTCAGTGCCCTACACGTTTTTGGGAGACTCAGCATTCGGCATTAATAGACACATTATGAAGCCATACCCATTTAAGAACATAACTCACGAGAAAAGGATTTTCAACTACAGATTATCACGAGCAAGGAGAGTAGTTGAAAACGCGTTTGGAATTTTAGCAGCACGTTTTAGGATATTTCGTCAAAGAATAAGTGTGCACATTGATAATGTCGACAAAATTGTGCTCGCTTGTTGTGCCTTACATAATTATTTAAGAACAAAGTCAAAAAATTATATCACAAAAACATGTGTCGATGCTGAAAATATCAATGATTCTACTTTTCGTTATGGTGACTGGCGGGAAGAAACCACAGGACTTGTATCTCTAGCGCAAATCAGTGAAAAAGAGCGCAATAATGAAGGCAACAACGTGCGAAATAAATTTACAACTTATTTCAATGGAAACGGCAGAGTTTCTTTTCAGGAGGATATGTTGAGAGTAGTTCCTACATAAATTTAGTGTGTATGTGTATCTGACAAATAAAACATCAGTTTATAAATTACATATATTTTTTTCTTACGTCATCCAAAGTATCCGTTCCAGGTCGGCATGGCTCCGTCGTCCCCTCTAGAAATTGGAAGAGGGGGTAATACCATAACGCTGGTACATAGATGTCATTGGACCCCGATCCTGTTTGCTTGGAAGCATTCACCTGAAACACGTGAATTGAGATGTACCAAAAAGCGTGAGCTTAAAGTAGGCAGCTCTATTTAAGAGCGTATAACCCTCTTTTGGCGGGAAAATGAGAAAAAGACAAATATCTCGTGATTGAGAAGGAATTTTAGTAAAGTGCTCTATTCATTGACTGGGTAATTGTATTTACAATTATTTAATACATTTTACAAAGTTTTATATTATTAAATGAAGCAACAAACGAAAAAAAGCAATCACGAGATATTTGTCTTTTTCTCATTTTCCCGCCAAAAGAGGGTTATAGGCTCATAATATTCTACATGATCTTACCTTCTTCAGCTCTCTTCCATACGTAGTACGCATATTCTCAAGTTTTTTCTTGAAGTCAGCCAGCGATGTATCTCTGCCGATCTCTTCATTAAAAATTTGCACTAGCATTTTGAATGCCTCCTGTCTCATGTCGCGGTTGAAATAGTCTTTTTGTTTTTTGTCCCACAAATATGGCAAATCTTTAAATAAATCAATGACTTTTGTCCACGCTTCTCGCTCATTTTCCTTCGCCATATTTTCGAAATAAAAAATAGTAGCCGTAAGCACGTCGTATCGCCAGCGGCGACAATAGTAACCGCAAGCACGTCGCATCGCCGCAGCACTCGAGCGCAGACTGCGCAAAAATCAGTCCTGATTTCGCTACACACGTCCTGACAACGCTCCCTGAGCCGATAATCGTCCCTGAATCGTGAGCTCGCCCGTAGCGATTTAGGGACGAAAAAAATCGGGTACGATTTGCCTACACACCAGGCGATTTATGATACAATCTAGGGTCCTCCCCACCACTGTCCCGATATTGCCAGTGATTTTAGGGTCGTGAGTAGCCGCTTTGAGGGTACCTATCAAATTAGTTGGTTTTTCAGGCTCGCGCGGTAGTTATACTCGCGCTCCCCCCGCCGGGCCTCGCTCTCGGCCAGTTGCGTGCAACGTGTTTTTTTATTAGATACTTGGTTATATGGCAAATTTGTCGATGTTTTCATCCCTTACAATCGAAGTAATTATTGGGTGTCTATCTTATAAATTTTTACACCCTTAACTCGAATTACTTAAGGGTACCTATCAAATTAGTTGGTTTTTCAGGCTCACGCGACAGTTATACGCGCGCTCCCCCCGCCGGGCCTCGCTCTCGGCCAGTTGCGTGTAAGATTTTTTGTTAGTAGATACGTAGTTATATTGACCCACCGCGTATTATGACACATTACACAGATTTTTATCATATAAAATTCTTTATAAAAAGTCGAATAAAATGACTTCGTTTATATTGACATGTCATTTGTAACCCATTTTTAATGAACTGTCCGGTTATAGTGACCGTTTTCCGATCCAATACCATAATAATATCAGTCGTTTTTTCAATTAAAATTAAGTTAGTGGATTTTTTCAACTAACTCTACGCTGAGTTCCACTTCTTTCAACAAAGGTTATAAACACATTATGTTATTATATCTTTGGATTATTTCTTGTAGACCCATTTAATATTGTGCGCTACACCATAAACCATTCCTACGCCGAAACGATTTCATGCTTTTAAAATAATGCTGAAAAACCTTTCACTATTTTTCATGTTGAATAAAACAACCGTAATTTAGGTATTTGTTTTTTACATAATATAGACTATATAGATATTAATTAATGAACATTTAGTACGTAACAATAGGAATTATTAAGCCTACTGGCATTCCTATTTTTCTTACTAGTTATATATTTTTCTTATTATTTATTAACAAATAGTGTTGTATTTCGTAACATATCGACACAATGTGCATTGTGCATCCCTAGACCTTAGCACAACGTTAGCTGAAGATAAACTAGCGTTTATCCGACATCACATTTTTGCCACAGATAACATAGAAATAGTATATTTTTATCATATTAAAATACTACGAAAGAATACAAAATATTCAATTGAGATTACACCTTTATAAGCTTTCAATGCGTAAAAAGTTACGATAATATAATTAACATTAAATCAGATTTACAACTGAAAATCAGTTAGAAAGAGAAAGAAAATTGCAGTACCATGTCTGTCTCCTTCACGCATGAGCAAGTATCAAGATAATTACCAGCCGTAAAGAAAGTTGTTTAAAGTACCTACCGTGATTTTCTCTCTCTTTCTAAACGTCCTACTCTATAGGTACATATTACTATATAAATAAATAAAATAAATGATATTTCTTTATTTTTTTCAAAAATATCTCGTTATCCCATCTCATGACTTTTTTGTATTCTTTCGCATGTCAATACACCGATTACTTAAAATATATTTTAACAAATATATATTAAAAAGATAAGTAATGTACCTTTACACATAACGGCTCAGTGCCGCCCTCTGGTATCACGTTATTTAAAGCTGCTATCGCTTCTTGGGCTTCTTCCCGCTTGTCGAATCTGAAATTATTATTGACCTAGATTGACAAAGTGATACGTGGTTCATACTAATTACCAGATTTTTCTTATTTTACAGCGATATTGCGACTTAGCTACAAACATTTTGTTTTTATCTCCCATAAACTTGTCTTTATTAAGTATATATATATTTTTTACAACAAAACAAAAATAATTCATTCTTTATCATCCACCAATCATTTCCACAACTAATGCAGATATTAGCTACCAAATACACTCGACTCATCTTACAAAAGCCCCGCAGTGATCCATTATTCTTGTCCTGCAGTATATGCTTCTGCACTATCCTGCAGTACTTGCCCAATACTATCTCTGAATATACCCTGATCTTATCCTACAGACTTACCTTACAAAAGCAACCCCCCGCGGCGATCCATTATTCTTATCTCGCAGTATGTGCTTCTGTACTATCCTGCCGTACTTGCCGAATACTATCTCTAAATATACCCTGATCTTATCCTACAGACTTACCTTACAAAAGCAACTCCCCGCGGCGATCCATTATTCTTGTCTATCAGTATGTGCTTTTGCACTATCCTGCCGTACTTGCCGAATACTATCTCTAAATATACCCTGATCTTATCCTACAGACTTACCTTACAAAAGCAACTCCCCGCGGCGATCCATTATTCTTGTCTCTCAGTATGTGCTTTTGCACTATCCTGCCGTACTTGCCGAATATCGTCTCTAGCTGTTCCTCGGTGATAGCGCGAGGCAAGTTCGTTACGTATAAGTTAGTTTCCTTAATGTCGTCGCCGGACGGACGTGCGTATGATACCTGTAGTTATATAGGTAAGTGATTGAGAATAACTAAATAAAAATGTGCAAGCTGGCTTATTATCTATTTCTATGACACTGCATCTGTGAAAGTTCAGAATCTATAAGACGTATTTTTAAAAATTCTTTTATTCTCAGTTCATCATAAGGCAGTTTTACATTTTTCCATCATTTTATATTTTTACCTTCAGTATATTTTGCATTTTAATACAATCATTAATGAACTTGCATTGCTTGCATTAAACTAATTTTACTTTTATTTAAAGACAAAATTGTTGCATTTAATAAAAAAAATATTATTGATAAAGATGATATTGTTTAATTTCATAATCACCTTTAACCGTTTATTTCTAAGTTGATATCCATTGAACGTCTCGATCGCTCGCGCCGCGTCCTCCTCGCGGGCGTAGTTCACGAAACCGAACCCGTAACTATAACCAGTCTGGAATATTATAAATCAGAATAAATACACAAAATATTACTGTTATATCCATGCAGAATGCAGATATTTGACTGAATAGTTGGAAATATATTAAAGAAAACAAAAGTGTAAAATACAACCGATGTTCGAAAAATCGTCAGGAAAAATATTCATCTGGATTATTTACTATTTTATATCGTACTAATGTATATAAAAGTAACAAGAGTAAAGTTTTCCTGGCAAAATTACGTAATTCAATCACACTAAATAACCAAAAACGAACTACGTGAATGAAATGAAATGAAACGTGGTCTAGAAAAGGTGAGAAACACTATTGTGATGCATTCTAACTCAAATATTTATTTTTATTCAATAAGACTACTTCTACAAGCACTTTTGAATCGTCATACCTCCACCATTGATCACCGTTTCGAAAAACCGTATACCTATACTATTATCAAGCCTAAAAAACCCAATTCAAACAGACTGTCTTAAATCTAACCTTAAAATCCTTCATAACCCTACAGCTCTCGATCGGTCCGATGCTCACAAACATAGCGTACAGATCCTTCTCATTGACGGTTTGGGGCAGATAATTGACGATCAGGTTCGTCTTGCTCGAGTCGCCATGACCCATCGAAATGCCCCCGCCGTCCGACATGCTGCCCCAGAACCTGTGTGCCCCTTGATTCGGGTTCGGTCTACCTCTGTATTGTTGTTGGATTTGCTGAAACAAAGAGACTCGTTCAAAAACTACGATACGAATTGTTCTAAAAAGCTTACGGGTAATAGAAAAGTGGAGGGACATTTTATTTTTGAGCTGATAGATTAAACGAATCATAAAGTATACTAAAACAAATTTTAAATTTATAAGATAGTGAAGAAGGAAAATCTTAATAGCATTTTTCAACTTATTTTGGCAGATATACGCATTTTATGGCAATCTGATTTAAATAATAAAACATAAAAAAAACTTGATAACATACGTAAAACGATACCAACTAAACCGCATAAAACATTTTTTCTTAAAATTTCTGCTGCAAAATATATGAAATACTTTCAAAACCGGGCTGAAGAAAAAACTGTAAAATGTTTAAAAGAGTTATGACCGTACAATTTGGCAAAGCTTAAGACCTTAAGACGCTAACGATCTGTATCAGAAAACATTGCAAGCGACATTTTAAAAATGTATTACATTTTTGTGAAAAGAACTTTTTTTATTCTTAGACACAATTTGTGGCCAATCTTTGAAATTCATAATTTATCTGTTAGTTCCGATTTATAAACGTAATGAAAAATTTTAGTTCCATGCCTGATGCCTCTGGTCAGATAATGGACGACTGAAAATATTAAACCTCTGTATGGTTACTTACGTATCTTGAAGAAGTAAATTTTTATTATTTAATAGAAAATTAATAAGTTTAAATAACTATGAATAACTGCGAGAGCAACTAATCTTAACGGAGAAGAGAGATACATAATACATATTGGTAACATGTCGTCTTACTCCGTTGCACTTGTCAAATAAAAAGCTGCAGCCACAAAAATGACCGGTCGAAGAACCGTCAGACCGTCAGTTAATTAGTCATTTCAAAAATCAGAAGATACGTTTTGATGTTCTAGAATCTAAAATAAACAATTCCCTTAGGCCTCTCAAATCGAAGTCCCTTATGATCAAGTCTGACCTTGTAACCCACCTACCCTCATTTCTTATTTTAATACTAAAAAGTAAAAAGTTACTCTAACAAATAAACTAATCAATCAACCGACAAATCAAACCTCGATTAAAACTTCCAACAAAAACATATATATTAACACGTTAGTTCAATGAAATGGGTCGAAAAATTGGGTCGTTTCGACCGTGACCCCTATGGCGCCTGCATTCCTCGGTAATCACTAAAATCTCGCTTACTCTGCCAAGATACGAAAGCACAACCGTATACTATGTGTGAATTTTAATGACACTTTTTAGTTCCATCGATATTCGAAGGTTATGCAAATTTGATGCTTTCGCCTGTTTTAGGTATACAATGAAGAGGTGGTATAAACATGTATATTGTATACGCAGAGATTTTCACGGTTCAGAGTCAGGTAGGCAATCGACTTGCTGGTTCACGTGTAGGCAACATATTTTAACATATACTTAGTTATGTCTGGATACGTTATTATTTTTATAATGCAACTCGAAATCTTCTGACCAAAAAAACTTGGAGAATTCACTCAAATATTCTTCTTTACGACAATAGTATCGTATATATCAGCTATAGAGCTGTTCATCTTGATGAACAAGTGCGTTTAGATTTTACGTGACCTTCCATCATCAGGTTATTACGGCATATACCTACCTATTTACCTACAAAAGCTTCGAGAAATGTCTTTCAAAACTGAAGCAATGTAAAGCAACTTGACAAACTCAATGTCTCGCATTCCGGCCACCTATCTGTTGCATAATGTATTATTGTTCTAGTTTATGTATATCTTGACCTGACTGTAACTGAATATAAAAATATATGGCCCCCTCTCTATCCCTATTATAATGTTATTAAACACTAGATACATACAGCGGTTTTTCTTGTTTGTCTGATAGTAGGCACGATTCCAGTAGGAATCTGTTTATACATACTAAATTGTAGACATTCTTGGTTCAATAGAGTTGTGTTATTATGTGACAAACGTCTATACATATAATAATCAAGATTTCGATCCGTTATCGTGTTCGTTTCCGAAACATATTTCCATCGTCTGTTTCACCATCGTTTACGTTATTTCAAGACAAAAAGTATTTTATCTTGCAGCTTTTCTTATTTCAACGTTTCAAAATCCCTTCCGCTGTTCCACCGTGACATGCTTACAGACATACAGACAGTTTCTCATTTATAATATGAGTGATACTTTAGGATGTATGCCCCGAATATAAATGCAATTAGCAAACTAATATGAAATTTCGGACTTTAGCAAACTAATATGAAAACCAAAAAATTCGAAAATTCGCCATTAATTTAACCACAGGCTGGACTACTTTGTAATTAGTTCCCACTTAACACACGAAATATAATATATGTACAAGCAAACAAACTGCACATTCTAATACCTATACTTCCAAAGAAATGTTCGTATATTACGTTTGCAATCAAAAAATAATAGATCAATTTTAAAAATTTATTTTCACAGTAGAATGTCTACATCTTTACCGGTGTTTGTAAATTTGGATAATTGTTTTTTGTAATCTCTTATACTGCAATATGTCTTTACTCATTACACTCATTGAAATGATATTTGTTACAAGGATAGATTAGTCGTGAATAGCATTCACGCTATTTTTTATTCACGCAACGGATACCGCAGCTCAATAGCTCTAGCTACTTCTGAATTACCAATCCTATGTTTTTTGGGATCTTAGATATCATAGTGTATGAAACAATAAGGCACCGGTTTGAAAAGGAGTTCTTAACAGAAACATAGTCACTTGAAAAGTCAAATGAAAAATGTACGAGTGATGAAAAATCACCAGCACAGGGCTGCTCCCGTTGAAAAATCTGCCTAAAATAATTATTTAAATAAAGCAAAATTTAAATAAATATATAAAAAATTGTGTGCGTGTACTAGTGTACACACGTAAGAAGTGAAACTTCTTAATGACCTTATTTTTAAAAAATAATGTACTATATGCAACTTTACAGAAAAATACGTCGAATCACGCGTGGAAGGGATAAGAAAAAGATGGCACGTAACGGAAAAATGTCACGCGTAACGAAAAAAATATCGGGGTTGGAAAAAAATCAATTTCATAAAATAAAATTGAAATTGAATTTTTTCCAACCCCGATAAAGAAGTTTCACTTCAAAAATATTAGTTATACTGATTATAATATATTATGTTAAAGGCCTTATAAACATTTAAGGCGAGTACAACAAACATCATTTTCTACAGAATTTCCTTCAAGATAAGTTTTCTAAGCACCCTTATGGAGCCGTGTCCCTATTTACCGATAAATATCAATTCAAAAACACTAAAGAACAAACTTTCTGGTTATAGAAAAACCTAAGTAGGTTTGTACCTGACCCACGAAACCAAATTAGTCGAGCCAAAAACATTTCGCAAAGCACTTAAAAACTTATTGGAGAAAAAGTTTTAAAACAAATTTTCAACAACAAAGCCTACATTTCACCGATCGGGTTGAAACTTGGCATAAATATAGCCAAGATTTAGGTCACGTTCGTAAATGAGATAAATCGCTCGATTATTCATAAATCTAGTTTTTAAAAATTTCACGATGATATTTTAGCCGATAAGATAGGAAAAATCTAGACGAATAACGCAGATTTATGTATTTTCTGTTCTATGGTGAATTATTATTCACTGCTTAAAACTCAACTTGCACTAATATTTTTTAGTTAAAAAATAAACGTGTAGTTACTTATAAACTCAAACTGTCCAAGTCCGCTTTTTTTGTATTCTATGTTGCCTTGTAAGTAAATATCTACACATAAAACTTCTATTCATGTGTGCACTATTAGTTATCGCACTTAGAATAATTAAATATAATCCAATTATACAGACTAGCGAACGATCTTCGCAATAGGAAAACTCTTTTAAATCGTAGTGGTACGACATTGATCTAATTAACCGACTCCATCTAATTGCATACGACGTTTTTCTTTTCAATTCTACATACATGATACAAGTGACACGAAAACATCATGTCGCTTTACATTTTTGCAGTTTACAAAAAGCGCGCGAAACGAAAAAAAAGCAAAATGGCGTCCACTTCACGCCCGGCTTTTTTATTCCATTGTAATATCAAGATGGATGAGAGCGCGCGAAGCGGGACACAAAACACAAACAATATTCGCATTCTAACTTACGGCCCGTTGCCCGCCCCACATAGGTACCCCCATACAAAACTATCCCCTTGAACGTTCTCAAGCTGACAGCCCTGGCACGTTGCCAACGTAAATGCACGTTGCTTCTTTAAGTTTCACAGCGGTTTACTGGGACTTCATTAATTATGTATGTACCTTGTCAATTATATTTTATGAGGGCTTTAATGGATTCCAAAAATACGCCATAATGCCAATACGTCGACATTATCAGAAACATAATAGATTTTTTTCCATATTGAAAAAACTTATTATATACATCCAAATCTATTCATTTTTATAAAAGCTTATTTGACTCGCATATTATTTAATAAAATAATTAACATATGAAAAATGAATGTGGGCTAAAATAAGATGTAAGTAGGGAACCATCCAACCTTAAATCAAATTTCAGATGATAGGATCCAAATAATTAACTTAAAGTAAAACTATAAAGCTAGGTAAAGTAAAACTATATAACTATAACCCATTGAGACCCGAGCGGCCCGATCTGACCACGACACAATAGATTTTCTATTGTGTCTGTGATTCCGGGGGCTGAGTTATTACAGGAGTAATTTCATCCTTTAAAGTTTTACTTATCTATCTTAAATTAAATATATAAGTAAATCTTTAAGGGATGAAATGACTCCCGTATACACTAATAGTCTAGCCAGCTAAGCAGCTAAATAACAAGCTACAAAATAATATTTAAATTTCATAATACCTTCAAAAAAATTTTTTTTATATTATTCTTAAAATACAAGAACAAAACCACAACAATGTAAAGCTAGAGAACAACTCATAGACTTTTTACAGTTTGACGTTCAATAGTACTTACTACTTACAATATAAAATCCAATTAGATCTTAGTTACAGTAATAAAGATATTGAAACATTAAAGCAATTAAACAAATATTATTCATGCGAAACTAATGCACTCAAAGAAAAAACAAAAACTAAAACATTCTCAGCAAAGCCACCTAGATTTATAAGAACTGTTTTAAAATTAATTTTCTTTCAATTAAAATACTAGCAACCCTCTTTTGTTTATGTGGGTTGCCAGGAGAAAAAAAAGCAATCAAATTTAATTTATATACAAATATTAATAAATAATATTGCTAATTAATTTGTTATTTACTAAATGATAATGCAAATACAAAAGTAATCAAAACAATATATTTTTTAATGTTTCAAGAATTAAATTTATTTTATTTTAAAAAGTACAGTAAGTAGATACAGATTAAATCTTTTTTAAACCTTTCTCATAACCTTTTCCGCATTTTATTTTGGACTAGCTTTCCACATGAGGCTTCGCACGCGTTTTCAAAGAAAAACCCGCATAGTTCCCGTTCCCGTGGGATTTCCGGGATAAAATCTAGCCTATATTACTCGTGGATAATCTAGCTTTCGAATGGTGAAAGAATTTTTAAAATCGGTCCAGTAGTTTATGAGCCTATTCATTACAATCAAACAAACAAACAAACCAAGTTTTCCTCTTTATATTATTATACATATATAGAGTAGATAACCTACAGTAAAAAAATACTATATTTAAGACTAAAATTTAGAAGCTTTTGTTAAATGGTAAATGTACCAAACCTATTAATGTCAAAATACAAGGTTTCAAATCCCACCAAATGTTCAAACTTTTATCTTATCTTTAAAATTTCTTTATCTTTTATATTTTAATGTCATAAATCACTACATAGTATAAAACAAAGTCGCTTTCTCTGTCCCTATGTCCCTTTGTATGCTTAAATCTTTAAAACTACGCAACGGATTTTGATGCGTTTTTTTTAATAGATAGAGTGATTCAAGAGGAAGGTTGTAGTATATAATTCATTTCGTTTTAGACAAAGCGGGCGAAGCCGTTAAGCTAGTTTATTATAAAGAATATAAATTACGGAAAACTCAGGCAAATATCATGCTCATGAAAGTAAGCCTATTCAGTGCATTATAGTATAAAGTAAAAAAAATCACTTACATTCTCCAAGGAATTGTAACTCCTATCCCAACTGCTAAAGGGTGTTCCTCCATAAAAATAACCGGGGTATCTGTCACACATTTGAAAAACTTTAAGGCCCTCGCTTACAATAATATAGCCTTCCTTATAAACTCTTATAATTCATTATTAACAGCGTGTAACAATACTTATTGTACTTCTTCACTTATATATTTTCTTATATTACCTGAAAAGAAATAAATAAAACTCACCAGAGATATATCATAGAATAATCAGAAGCAAATATTAAAATAATAAATTTAAAGATTGTTGTGTTTCATTCTCAATATTCTAATAAAAAATAAAACATGTAATGTAAAAACGATCTCAAACATAAAAATATATATTGATTCCGGTAATTGGGAATCCCTACAACGAAGCTCGCTACATTAATACCACATCTCGTTAGAAGATCTAGAGCAAATCAGGAATTCTCAGAATGATAACATGTATTTATTTTTAATCAATATTTATAGAAATAAACAAGAAATGATAATTAAAACGAAATATGTAAGTAGATAGATATTTACTCAATCGGTAAATCAATGTTTTTATAGTTAAAACATAAATAAAGCCTTAGTAATATTTTTGTATAAAAAATAATATTTACCTTTATATTAATAATAACAACAATACTGAAATAATTTCAGAACTTATTATTTAACCCACAAAATAGAAAAATTAACGAATCGAATCACAGATTTGCCAATTGCCATAAACCATAACGTCAAATCGCTCCACGATCTTAATGTGATTTTTTATTGAAAAAGACTGTTGGATACGAGGCGTATAGTTATAGATGTCAGTGATACGAGGTATTTTAGATGAAGTTGAAATTTTTTACTGACCGTAAAAACTATATAAGCGTTAAAATGTGAATGTTGTATCTTTTTAATTTTATTCTTTCAATACATTTTTATAATTTGGCTAGCCTCAATTTTAATCAGCAGACAGCAGTTAATTCAGCACACATTCAGCATGATGAAATTTATTACTACTACTACTACTGCACCATACTACACGCTCTTATCAGGAATAGGTCGACTTAACCTGTGTATACACATGAATCCACACGTGGGCTAAATTGATAACTTATATTTAATATGGATTACAGATGGCAAAGCCTATTGAAGATTAAATAAATCGCAAAAGAAATAATAATTATTTTTGTTGTGTTTTTACAAGTCAACACCAAGAAGTCAACACTGGTAGACATACCATAGACAATTTAAAATTTTTGGCATCTGTCAATACGCGAAATCGGAAATCGGAAATCAAATCGCCATTCGTCAGAACTCAGACGCCATCTTGTTATACCAAACACATTCAACCTACGAAAGCTGTGTTTAGGTTAAATATTGCAACTTAATTAAGTTATCATTAACGATACAGATTGTGAATTTATGTGTTTAAGAATGTCGTTATTTTAATTAATTGTGCGTGACGTCCTTAATATCGCTATAATTCGTTAGGTGAGTAAAATACATACGGGCGATGAAATGGCGCCTCGCTATAAGATTAATTATTGAACAAAACATTTTAAAATACAACCCGCTGTGTGTAACTTGTTAATATCTTAAAATTGAATACCAATACACCGTATCTTAATCTGTGGGTAAATCTATTTAACCGTACACTACACCATTTATCAATACTGTAAAATTACTTAAACAATAGCCGTATGCTCAGGCCGTATGCATGACTAGGTTACGTGTTATTTTACACTTCAGTTACACATCAAAGAATTATCAATTTTCATTTGCATCGTGCTCATATTAATAAGTTTAAAAACACTTCAAAGTTTAATGGAATATCTTAAGGTTCTCAAACCTGTCTAGTTGCTTGAATTTCTCGACTGCGATTCAGACAACAGGATATGTTTTTGAAAAATGGACAGCATTTTCTCTCTTTTGTAGGTGCTGTCGTGAAAAAATAATCATGAGTGTGATAATAAGACTGCAGAACCTTCCTTGGTCAGCGAATGCGCTAGACATTAGGAATTATTTCCGTGGGCTTTCTATCCCCGAAGGTGGAGTACACATCGTAGGTGGCGAACTTGGCGATGCGTTCATAGCCTTCAGGTAGCTATACGAAAACTTCATAGACTATATTTATTATTTATATTTAAAACGTCTGTAATATTTTCGTTGAACATTCACTGAATATATTACAGTGATCTCTGTTATAAGTGTGCATAGTTTTAAGGATGTTTTTATTAAATAAAAGTAATTATTATTTATACTATTAATTTAGAAACAATTACATATAATGCAAAACAATATTAGAGGACAAATATGCTAGTAAATATAAAACCATGGTAAGTTATGGGATTAATTACCATTAAACCGAACTTTTTTAAGTATTTACAATAAGTACCTATGTAATATAAGTAGATGGATATAGAAGTAAAATAACAATTGTAAATATTTCACAACAAAACTAATTAATAGAGATAAGAATTTATAGAAGTCTAGTTGTAAATTTATTCTTCTAAGTCATAAGCTATAGTTGGGCTCTACTTAAAATTATTAACAAAGTTTGAAGTTCAAGAATATGCAGTAGGAGACAAAACAATACAATTAACTATATAAATATCACAGATAACTCATCTTTCTACCAAATGTCTTGTACACACTACATTGTTTGTGGCGTAAACCATCTTGAATTTTGAAATTGATATTTTTAGTTTTATGGCATTCAAATACTTTATAAATATAAATTTATAAAGAATAGAAAAAATTCGATCACGAGGTGGGACTCGAACTCGCATCCTTTCGTGCCATTCCGGGGCAACGCCTGACCATCTCGGCCATGAGTGGGCGAGTTAATAAAGTTGTAGTTATAAATTTATTCTCTATAAATTTATATTTACATCTTGAATGTCTTACATACTCGGAAAACCTCAATTACTGTCAATTCCTAAAATCTAAAGTTTAAAACAGCATTTCACACCTGATCAACTTAATAGACTCAAGCTTAAGTCTGTGTGAAATGTTGTAGCAAAATGTGAACTGGTGCCATCTAAATCCAACTCCAAGCTTTTGAAATCAATGGATATGAGCCACAAAACTTAGCATGAGCTAGTGTTATATGGAAAAAGCATCACACCACTATTGAACACTGTTTAAAAATTTATAATTTAATCTTCACATTAAACATTTTGAAAGATTTTTTTAAATAGATTACGAGTGGGATTACCTTACTTCTTTTTTAGGACAGGAAATTATAAATTATTTTGATATTTCACCCAATATAATTTATTCTTTAAATTTGTCAATGGTAAGTTGACAATGAGTAATTAATAGGAGTATCAATTTAAACAAAAATATTCCTCTTGTATGTAGGTAGTTTCTATGCATAAAGTTTGCTAATAAAGTGTGCAATTTCATCTTTTTTATATAAAATTTTAGTTGTTGGTTAGTGTTTAGGTTGATACTCTACTGAATTGCATCATGATAGGTTTTAAAAGTAGACCAATAGTTGGGTAAGTTGGGATTTATAAAATACTAGCTGCACTCCGCGGTTTTACTCCTCTCCTTTTGGTCTTAGCGTGATGATATATAGCCTTCCTCGATGAATGGGCTATCTAACAACAAAATAATTTTTCAAATCGGACTAGTACTTTGTAAGATTAGTACATTCAAACAAACAAAGAAACCGACTCCTCAGCTTTATAATATTAGTATAGATAACAATTCTAAATATGTATGTCTCTTTAAATATTTTTTAAATGTATGTTTTAAAAGCTTGGGTATGTATGCTGTTGACATGATGATGAACTATTCAATATTTAAGTATGTCTATTTCTTTGAAAGCTAAACCCTCTAAGTTGTTCTAGATTATAATAGTGCTGCTAGATTTTAAAATTTATTGAATTACCACTAATGAAAACAAATTAATATGATTATAACTGCTGGGAAAAAATTAATAAAAAGTTGATTGATTTAAATAATATGGCATGGGACAGTAGATTAACTTGGAGCAGCAAGGATTATTCCAACAGATTTTTTAAATAATTCTAAGCCACTATATTATATCTATATTATAAAATATAGATTTTATCAACTGAGCAGAGACCTGATTACCGGCAGACCTGACAAATTTACTTGGAATTTATCGAAAATTTCTTCACACCTTAATTTTACTATACTTGGGTGCTTAGCACTACACTTCTTCAAGCTTCTAGTATACAAATGCAGCATCAATTAATTCTAGAAATAAATATTATGTAGTAATTCCCAGTAATTTTTTCGAAATTCAATACTAATATATAATAATATTTTGCTTTCATGGTATGAATTATAACATCATTACATAGTATATTTCGATAAACATTTTGTATACCTACTCAAAGTCATATTCAAATTACCATAGAAACAAGTTTTGCAGTAGGTAAATCAGTAGTTCATTTTTAATTGTATTTAAATCTACTTTTTAATGTTGCTACATGCTGTCTTTTTAACCCTATTCCCAAAAACAATGGATGATATTTTTAGTACATATAATTAAACATCTTTCTTTCTAATGCTTAGAAATAGGCTCCTGAATCTTTTCTTCGTCTTGGAATACTTTCACATAATATGTATTCCATTTTAAATCTAATAAAAGCTCGGCTATAATACATGTAAACAATTCAATGATCTGACTTCTGGTTTTTTTTCCTGTTAGGTGTATTTAGCGATAGTGACATTATTGTAATGAGCAAACATTTTTTCTAATAGTGTTTGGTATTGTTATTTTTATAATGTAATTAGGTCTTAAAAATACTTGGAGATTAACAATTATACATCACTTCTCAATGCATACTCATGGACTGCGTCGGTGGCGAGGCGTGCTGTCTACAAACAAAAATACATGACGCGAAACTAATCAATATAAAATATTTCGGATGGCTCATGGCTGATCTAAGTTGTTAACGACGAACTTTTGATTTTATGACTTCTTATCGAATGACGGTATTTTACAAAAATGAATAATCTTACGCATGAATTGTTTTTTGTAAATGAAATAGGTAGGTACTTTTTATTATTTTCGAGAATCAAGGTAGTCGGGAACGTATGGAGCGGGATTTAAAGATTTTGCTGGTTCTGCACTATGGACGCCTTCCTCTGGAGAGCGCGCCACGAAAGAAGTCCCAAGGAAGTGATGCTTTGGGCGCCTAAAATAGGGTCGTATATTAGTATTTAATTCAAAAGACCCCAGAGTTGGGGTAAATTGATATGAGGAGGGTAAAAAGTTTACCTATTTATTAATTAGCACCTCATTATCATTATGATTTTTAGACACATTTGAGTTTTAGTTTATTCAGGACTTCTTTCGTGGCGATTACTCTGGGGGATACAATTTAATTGTATGTTATCGGACCTTCTTCATTTTATTTTACTAGATTGATTTCGTTATCTGTATTGTCATTTCATACACACTAAAAATCCCTATCCTGCTACATATTATTTAAAAAAACATTGATGGTATTTTACACTTGAAATAACTTATTGTAAAAAGCTATTGCTATTCGTGTAATCTCTTTATGTTTCACGTCAATCAAATTACAAAATATTTAAAGGAATTTGAAAGTATTGGGGATCAAGTAAACAATATGTTGAAATAGATTTTGCGTTCTATTATCGATATGAGAGTACCACTGGGATGTATACTGTCTCTCTTAATTTTTCATCTACCTACTTATGTAGATCGCGCTGAGAAAAATTTAAAAATCAATCTATTTTCTTTTTATGAGTCGAAGCTCGTACAGTTGTAGTATATTTTGGTACTTGGATGACAAACATAGACAGGAAACGCAGGTATGATATGAGGGTTGCGAATGAAAAAAAATCTCCTCTCTCACTTCATTTCAAAAATGTATTCCGACGGGTAAACATTAACAACAAAACAGGAATAAACAAAGCAATTTTATATGTGTTTTCGTGGCGTTTATGATGACACACCACTTTGAGTAAGGAAGACAAACAAGGTGACTGGAATAGCTACATAATATGGAGGTACCTATATCAGAAACTGTAACTTGTAAGTAACAAGTAAGAAGCAATGAGAGCCCATAAAACGCACGAAGATAGAATAAAGTACAATTACAAAAATATAATATATAGCGATACCAGTGTAATTTAAATTCTGCTGTTTGTTAAATAAAAATTATTATTTAGTAGCTCGCGCCATCTTTATTCGGAATACACAATAATTAACCGTAAAGCGACGTCTCTACATTTTCGTACTTACATACTTAAAAATGAATCAAGTATTTTTGAAAACCTACCCTAAGAAGGTTCTTGTGATTTATGGCTCTAATAAACAATATAAAAAGTTCTTGCAGAACTAAAATAATTAACAAATAAATTTCAATAACACGTACTCGCGAGTGCAAGTGGTTAATGTATTTTACTCTTGTAATGCATCTCTTTGCAAACCAAACCAGGCAATCCTTTTTTTATGAAAATATTGTAACTAACTGTACAGTTTGTCAAGATATAGGTAGGTAGTCTTAAGATTTTTGCACTACCTAACTATATGATTTTAATATCAAAATATTATCTGCTTCGTAAACAGGAATGTTTCGTTCTTGTCTCTACACGATACAGCAAGGGAATAATAGAATATATGGAGGGTAAAAAATAATAATAAATAGTAGTTATAAATAAAATATAGAGAGTAATAAGTAGAGTAGAACGAAGAAAGTAAAATAGGAAGGCAAATCGCCTTCCTATATTGTAAGTATAGTAGTTTGGCTATAAACGGTCAATTCAAATGAAACCGAATTTTGTTACAAGTTGGACAATAATAATTACACACACTATTCTGAATTTCGATGTTAGTGCAAATGTGGTGACATCTAAAATTACATCTAGACATATTCTAGTCTAGATAAGATTCTACCTAGGTGCCTTTGCCTTCATAATAAGCAATTTGAAATTACGACCACGAAGAATTGGCCAGTGGATCTGGGAAATTTGAAAAGCGGTATACCGTATAGGTATATTATATAGCAATAATGTGACTGTGTAAATTGTAACGATGTTCAACGTTTGGCCAAATCTGTCTTGAATTGGTCAAATTTTCATTCTCGAACTACACACTCGAACACAAAAAATTACTGCCGCCATTAGGAACGATACTTACCCGTTTATGCAAGACAATCTTATAAAATATCATCTCGTTTTCGCTTTCCCCGTGTTTAGGTAGTTTTGTCGTTAGTCTATTAGGTCTTTCGCACAACATTGATGATGAAAAGGTATAAAATGGTAGGGTACATGAACAATCCAGATTATGACACTAATTCCAGGAATGTGGCGGGAAGAAAAGGATTATCATAAACCTGAAGTTTGCAGAAGATACACCTATCGATACGACTATTGCAAACAAATTTATTTTACAGGAATTCAGCAAACAGTCTCACGTAGACAATAATATAATAAGATCATCAATAAATTTCAGAACTCGCACTTTATATAGAACAAATTACTTATTATATTGATCCTGCAAATAAAATGTTCAGTACCTATGTTTTTAAAATTCCCGGTAAGGAACAATGTCGATATAGGTGCACTACTATAGGTAGTTAAACATAAATTAATTAATGAAATTGTGAGATTAGTTTAAAAAAAATTAGGTATGTACCGGTGGATTAATTACACTGGTCTGCAAAAAAATTTTTTTTCGCGCTCCTTATTTTTGCACAAGATTATTATAGAAGTGATACTTCTGAACAGAAATTAAGTTTTAAAAAATTTGTATTACGTCTTAGATTTTTTGTGGTTTAATTTGAAAGAAACCCCTTTTTTTGTTCTAAGAATACATCGTTATTTTGATAATTAGGTTTAAATATTACAAATAATGTCAAGAAAACTATTAAAAACTATAAGATAATATAATTACACATTATTTATATTGTTTCAATTAGTAGTTTTCTCTTCTTTTAATATTTTATAAGGAGTTTCGCGACGAATCGATCAAGTAAAATCAGCAAGCTTTGCTGTCAACTTATTATCTATATTTTACTATATTTTCAGTTAGCTTTTCCGTATCTCCTCTCAAACTTCTGGTGAAATGTTTCATAGTGGTCACCAGATACTCTTTTGACAGCTTTAGTCTGCTTAATTTCATAATTTAATTCTTATCTAAGCTCCCGCATTTGTAGTCCCTAGAGACCACACTAAAGACTAGCGCTTTCGATGTTGCGTCGTTTAAAAATTCATAACACGTGATTCAATTTTGCTTTATGGTTGAAATTATATACAAATTTTCATCAATATATCAGTACAATATAAAAATTTTACCAAATTATTAGGATAAAATCATCAACCTTCACCTTAAAACTTTACTTTGAACTGAGCGCAGCGGAGTCGTGATAAGAACTACGGAAGCCCATAAATTCCCTACAAATTAGTGTAAAAATAATGTCTTCAGTAGATATCGTTCTAGTTTTATAAATTCAAGTCGTTTTTGTGATGAAAAATATAATAAAGACCGAATAAAATAGCATTATTGCAAGAGAGACTACCAAACAATACAGAATTTTGGGGTATTTAAAACAGCAATAAAAAAAAATTTTGACGTGATACAAAAAAACTGAAAGCAGATCTAGATTCAGCATGTTGAGATCTTAGATTACAAAATAAAAGACAGATGGAGCGTTGCCGAACTATAGTAGAGCCATTTTAATAGGCAACATTTGACAGTTCAACAAAATTCAACAACGTAAGTAACCTAGTAACGACGACATAGAATAAGATGATATTTTGTTTTGTTAGAACTGCACATTTGCTCAACTTTTTTCAATTACGATTACATATTTGTAATAATAATGACCGATACAAGTAATTTTAAGATTTCATTTTACTTATAAACCATACTAAACATAATAAACAATTTCTGAATTGAAGAACTGACGTCGCTACAATTTTGTGTCAATAAACCTTTTTTCTTTTTAAATACCAGGGACGTTACTCTAAAAATCGAAATCCGACATCTAGAATCGAATGCATTGATTACTTGTGAATAAAAATCATCATAAATTAATAAATTCGATTGACAAATGTTTCAAATCCGTATCGATTAATTCACTTTAATCGATGTTTTTAACCAGGTTACCTCCCTTCGAAGATAAAATTGATAGACGTCAAATGTTGCCTATTAAATTGGCTCGACTATAAACCGAATAATTTATCGTCATTTTCAATAAAGCTATGTGTGCTATCATTTCGCCGCTGCAATGTACGTACACGGTGCTTCTGTGTGCGTGTAATGTTGCCAGATATTGAAAAATTTCCCAAATTTTTCCCTGACTACGGAAAAAAGAGGGTTATGTTTTTCGAGTTTATGTATGTATGTATAATATTTCTTTGACACGCCCTGCAGTATAAACCGTTGGACCGATTTTGAGTTGTGAGGTTTCATTGCAATGATCTGAATTATTATGTTAGTGGCGGTAGTGACGTAGGCTATATACATATGTAAATGAGAAGTCAAGTTTTAATTTTTATTTAAATTCTTTTATTACATAAAGACGTATCTGCCTACTAAAGTTATATATGGACAAAATAATTGTATTCAATTTTTTATTAAATAAATTACATAAAAAAAGTTTCAATATTAACTATAATACCTAATTATATTATTTTTTATTTTTCATAATATATGAATACGAATAGCGGTAGTTTTTAGTCGAGAATACGGGACATTTTATTTTCATCATGTCCATCATGGAGTTCACATAAATGAAATCGCTAGCGAAAACGACTATGACGTTTTTAAGCTTTATAAAAGTAACAAAATAATGTATTATACTTATTAAAATAATCTGATAATTATCATGAACCTTTAGTGCACTATACAAATAATCACATTCACGATCGAAAAATCCAACAGCATTACCCTGAAGATCTTTTAACCATTTTACCGTTTTACCAATAAAAATGGCAAATTCATTTTCAAAATACTGGCAACATACGTTGAAGTTTTGTATTCCTTCATATCTGTAAAATTATTATTCGTATTAAAGAAATAAATCAGCCAAATTATCTACAGAAAACCTGTGAAACGATGTTTTATCTTTTTTTTTGTTTTCGGGAACAAATTTTACAGCGTTTTATTATCACAAGACGGCATTTTTTTACTTAAATTGCAAACCCTTTTTGACGTATTGCATGACACTATATGCGCTATAGCACTGGTGCAGCGACGTATTTGTTTTTGATTTCGTATTTTCTTTGACAAGGGCGACGGGCGGTTGTCATGCTCCATCTGTACTTTATTTTGTAATCTAAGGTTGAGATCTCCATGTTTATCATATTTTTATTTTGTAATCTAAGGTTGAGATCTCCATGTTTATCATATTTTTATTCAAAGGAGGATTTCTTTGCAGACCAGTGTTATCAAATTTAAAATACACTACGCTTCTCAAATCTATGGATTTTTTTGAAGTAAAACTTGTTTAAGCGCGTTTAGAGTAAAATTTCAAGGTCGTGGCAATAATGTCACGTCATGGAGTTAGGCGACGATTTTGGTATTTTTTAATCTTGACAAAAAAGTTTCACTTCTGGCACGTGTGTTCGGCACAGACGCTCTTTTTTTGCTCATAATATCGGTCTCATAAACAAAAGTCTATCTACATAGTGGCTACTTGGGCCTATATTGTGACTGCAAGTTCTAGCGAGCGAGGTTTCTAACATGGATAACTAGAAGATATCATTATTGACGTGACAACGTCTTATAAATTGGTTTGCCGGGTGACACTTCAAGAAACTGCGTTACGCTCCGCTCACGTTATGCGCTCACAATGAGAGCGAGTGAGAGGCACGCGTCTCTTCCACTCGGGCATGGTTAGCCCGCCTAAGAGCGAGAGAGACAGACATAAAAAGTCGTTGTCACGTAAAACTTTCGCCCGTATACCGACTTTACAGGCAACTAATTTTTTATTATTTCATTATTTATTTTATTTATTTAAATACTTTATTGTACTGCCAACCAAAAATTGCAAAAAGAAAACTTATACTAAAAGAAGACACAGCACAGATGGCGGCCTTATCACTTATAAGTGATTTCTTCCAGGCAACCAACTGAAGATGTGACAACATAATAGAAAAAGGAGGCATTCTTCTTAGAGTCACGCAACCACGTCTGAATGTTGCACGTTTTATTTATTTACTTTCATGTAAAGGGAATATTGCCACTGACGAACCTGTACATAATCTGTCTTGATTTTGTTTTTCAACATTTGAACTTATTTTACTTAATGTTTGACTAAGTGATATTTTGATATTGGAAATTAGATAGTGTATCCGAATCGGATCTTAGAACGTTCAGCTGCTAAAACCCATGGAATTCTAATAGATATGCCTTTCAATAAGTTCTGTTGTCCAAGCTCTTTAATCATTTAGTAAATCGCTATCATCTAAACCTGAATCTGTGTCAATGCGTGATTATTCATCAGACTCATCGAAGGTAAGATCTTCCATAAATTTATTTATTCCAGCTTCCATATATAAGTATCTGTCTCATAAAACTTTATCTTCAAGGTAGCTTCTATCTATTTCCATTCCTTCTACAAATCTTTTGCAGTGTTAGAGTATACCTATCAATATTGTTTCTGTTATTTTTTTAACGTTATCTATTTTTATAGTTACTTAATTCTAAGTTGGAATTTTCTATCTTACTTTCTTCGATAAGAGATTTTTAATTTTCATTGTGCAGAGTTAAAAATCAACTAGATGAAATTTATTTTCAGTGTGAAAATAGAACCCTTGAGGAACCATTTTCCGAAACATAATGGACCCAGAACTAACAAAAAAGTCTGTACTAACCTTCAGTGAGGTCTAAGCCGAAACAGATTGCACATAGTTAAGTACATAACCTAAACGTTATAATAATATGATCATGAACACAGTTATTAAATTATCTTAGTTAAGTAACACATTCCTGAAAAATGAAAATATTTGTGACTCCTTTGGGTAGGTAGGTTTTCTGCCGGGGTCGTGGACGATTTCTAAGAGTACCCGCGGCCCCGGCTAACTGCGTGGCGAGACGGAACACAGTGGAGTTTAGTCGGTAGGTCCACTGCCTATGGTTCCGCCGCGGCCGGTAGGCAGTGGGAGTCCGACATAACCTACGGCCCGAATATTTGAGAAATAATTCGAATTTTCTCATAAAATGTTTAAATTCAAATAAAAATTGACATTCTCGGACGGACTAGTCTACCAAGAGTCTATCATATCTTGGATCTTCATTCATAACTACGATAGTACCTACCTACGACGCAACGTATGCCACGGTGTTACAAAGAGATGTTTGTAATTCTAATGCTGTCTGCTACTAAACAACAAAATAATTCTAAGTTTTCTGACGGTGTATGTATTAGCCATTAGGTCTACTTTATTTTCGTAAAATGTAGTTGCCTCTTCCTGTGAACGCGGATCTGCAGAGTGGTAGATAACAATAGTCAATACAACCGCGCATTTGATTTTCGTTTAAATATCTATTCTATCCTACACAAGCGGTAACGCTTGGTCTCTCATCTCTGGACAAGAACAAGAGATGACTCAAAGCTAAATTTTTCAGGAAACTTAAGTAACTACTTATATGTCGACCAGTTTCTCTGGTCTGACACTACTAGTGTATGTATCCGGCTGACCGTGATACTGGATCTTCTTTTTTATTCCATGATGGACCTTGAAATTTATCGGAAATTTATTTTCTTATGTTTTAACTGCTAACTACTAGTTTACTTTTATGTAGTTTAGTGATTTACCTACTTAAGTAGTTTGATTTTCCGCGAGCCTTTCATTTGGAGTAAAGAAGACTGCTGTTCATACCATGCTCGTTATAGATTGCGAAACGTCGAGATAATAATTGTAAGAAATTTAACTTTTAAGAGGAAAATAACAAACTGAGATGTTTTCGAAGCTTGCAACCAAGTTCAAAAACTATTGTAACTATTCCGAGACCACCTTACTCGAAAAAATGAATACGAATTAAAAATAATTTTAAATAAACATGTTTCGGTCAACGAAAAATGTTGCAAATTTATTCAACCGTTCGGTATATATTATTTTCCGATATCTGTGTCAAGTTTGCAGAACTTTTGGAACGTTTTCATTCAGTTTAATAAAAAAAAAAAACATTAATATTCAATATCAAAAGATGTTCCGTACATTGAGATTGGTTGCAAATTTAATACGTGATATGAAATACCTATTACATATATTGAAAACTTCCCCAAGTTTGCAGAACTTTTTTCACGATCATACAGCAAAAAAATATTTTAGTTGCAATTTTAACAATGTTCCGGACTGCGGGCAAGGTTGCAAAATGAGATTTATTGTCGTCCCAATGTACCATTCACCTGAAGTTTGAAAACTTCGAAACGAAAAAATTCGAACTTGGAATTATTGTGAATTGATTTTCTTGAATGACTGGAGTACTTACAAACCCGATTTCAGGACTGTATATTAGTTTTGCCTAGGCTAAACTAAACTAGTTTATCATTATCCTGGGTATGTGCATACTTATTTTAGGATAAACTAGGCCTAGGATTCGAACCCGCGACCTTTCGTTATAGGTACTGCCACCTGCAATCCGCCTCAGCAATCGAATTTGTTCAACTTTTTCGTTATGTGTATGTAAGTCACCCCACGGCATTTATTAAGACGATTTACAACCATCTCACTTTAAATAATTATTCATGTTGTTTCTTATTTGCATTGTAATTTAATAACTACGCAGTTTCAATGCAGTGTTGCAGTTTTCTAAAAATACTTAGATCGAAATCTCTTCGAGATCTTAAAGAACATTCTTATAAAAAGCTAATCCACGTGAAAGAATTTGTTATTTTATCCAGCTTTAAAAAATAAAGAACTTGAACTTATTTATATTCCCGTTATTTTTATGAGCAAAAGGAAGCGCTTTACCACGATCTCGCCTGAAATTATGCTCTCTACATTGTAGATACTTTTAAATAAGAATAAACTTGAACAAAAATTTCGTATGGGTAGTTATAGGTAGGTATTATTTTTATCTCACTTATTGTCTGTAACCAAATTCGAGAGATCTATTTTGGTGATGTTGGGGGAATGTAAAGGCGTATTTTTTTCGATAACTTTTTAAATATAGGTATAATTGTGTGAGTCATTTATATATGAGTTGCATCTACCTAACTGACATTATTTTATGTGTCTTTCCTATCCAGTATAAAATGAGACAACCTACCCAATCCAACTTACTAGGACCGTTACAGGAAGGTGTCAGACAAAAAAAAATTGTTGTGGAAAGTATGAGACCATGCCCATCTTTCCGCCACCGATCAGCACCGCCACGTGGCATGCACGGAGCGTCAACAATAACGAGAACATTTCGAAGCCGATACACACGATTTTGATTCGTAAATGATACGTTCTAGTAGGAAAAGTAGAGTTTAATAATTATCGTGTTGCTTTCGGATCCTAAAACTTTCTTATTACAGTCTTAGTACCTACCTACGAGGTAGAGTCATAAAGAGTGTGCTAATCTACGCTCGTTCAGCTGGTCTTGAGGAAGATATAATTATTATAAAGTGATGACTACTGACTAATGAGTAAAAACAAATAAAATAATAAAAGGGCCCGGAGTCGAGGACTGTAGGTACGCTTTTACACCAATTGAGTGTTCTAAATTAATACATAGGTATGTTCAATAGTGTGGTACAATAAATAATCAAATAAATAAATGTTATCTATATCCAACTACTTCAGCTATGGGCTGCTGAAGTAATCGGAAGTTAAATGTTTTTCGTGATTGGTATACCTAGGTGTGAGCGGTCTTTGCTCCTATCTGCTGTCTGAATTGAAAAATAAAACAAAGTACAATATAAGATGACATATTCCTGCCGACGAGATGACGATTTCTACTTAGGGCGGCCGTACACGGACCGCTTCAATCAGTTGAGACCGACGGCTTGAAGCCACGACCGCGCGGTGAACTATGGACATTCATTCACCGCCGTACACATGACTGCTCGAGCCGTTGACTGCGCTACAGCTCCCGCCCCCCCTGAAAATCAATGACTCGACTAGTCAGAAAATCAACCGCTCGAGCGGTTGGTAGCGACGGCTCGAGCGGTCAACAACCGACGGCTCGAGCAGTTGACACCGACCGCTCGAGCCGTCCGTGTACGTCGCTCAGCCGTTGCTCGAGCTGCCCGTGTACGGCCGCTCTAAGCATAATAGGATCACATATATATAAAGCTACTTTTTCAGTCATATAACAATTCATTTTTTAAGCCAGTACGCTTCGCCTCCTATCGCAATGACAAGAAACATTTCTTATGGTACGCTGCAAAACCATAAATAATTCATAAATTTTTCTCCTATAAACGCTGCAACACAGACACGCTGCAATTAAAAAAATTACCATCGAGATCGGGAATATACACCTACGATACTTCACGTTTTAATTTTGTTTTACAAAATTAATTTTATTTTACTTATTGTGAACGCAATAAGCTTGAACTTCATGTGGGCACCTATCTCGACATAAAATAAGGTCTATGTACCAAGCGGTCTTCCCTATGTGATGTATTAACTCATTATCGCTTATTTATATTGACATATGATTTGATTGCCAGTGGGCAAGTACTCCGCAAGAAAATCGTTCGTTTGGTGCGCGGCTCACGGCTCGGCACGGTGCTCGACGTCTGGAACCGCGAGCGAATATCATGTAGATTGTAGACGATGACGGATTTGTCCACAGTTGCATACGGCTTGGGGATCAGCTTGCGGTGCGTGTATACATGCTAGGCGTAGGTGCATACCCCCGAGTGCCCTGGGTATGCTTAAATGCATTCTCCACTATAAAAAAAAAAAAAAGGCGTAGGTGCATACACTACACGCAGCGCCTGTGTATATACATGAAATTATAAAACAAAAAATATATCATTGCAGATTTTTAGGCCAAATTATACCATACTAGCTGCTCCGCGCGGTTTCACCCCCGTGGCTCCTCTCCTGTGGGTCTTAGCGTGATGATATATAGCCTATAACCTTCCTCGATAAATGAGCTATCTAACACATAAAGAATTTTTCGGACCAGTAGTTCCCGAGATTAGCGCGTTCAAACAAACAAACAAACTCTTCAGCTTTATAAATATTAGTATAGATAAGTAGATAACTAGTTAGGTAGATGTAATTGGAGATGTTTTTACAAATGGTGGAGGTAGGTATTTTATGCGCAAATTCAAATTAAAAACTAAACTCAGAAACAACTCGGTTGGCTAGCTACTAGTTAATATTCTGTGACTCAGTTCATATAAGTCGCCTTATCGCTTCGAAGTGCTTCCTTAGAGCATTAAGGACGCTGTCACAAATCTGCGTTACTCAAATTTAGGTATCTAACGTCGCCACGTGGTTCGCGGGAACATCGCGCTCACGTAAACATAGCGCATTCCATTTTATAGACCATCTTCATACTTGATATTATTTTTTTTTTATATTTTTATTGAAATTGATTCCAGAAGATTACTGGGAACTTTAAAAATTCATTTTGTTACTATTATTAGTAGGTACGATCCTTATAAGTATTTTAGTGTATTCAACCAACTTAAAAAAGTGTGACTATTTTACAACAATTTGAATATGAATTGTATTATTGTATACAATATCGAAGCTTTTTAAGAAATGTATAAAATACTTTTTTAAGAATTATTATCATACATAATATTATATGTTACCGGCAATATATTAAACCCGGCATTGTAAGCAATTCTTAGTAAATGTATGTTATTCCGAGAAACAGTCGGAATGAAATAAATTAAATTCGTTACCACACATTCACATTACCTATATCTTTAAATATGAACTTTTCCTAAGTAGCAAACACATTTTGCAAATGTGGGTGGTTTTTGGGGTAGCTATTAACCAATATGAGGTCAAAACTAAAATCCAAGATGGCACCGACGAAAATTTGAAATCTTTTCGTCATGGGTGTCATTTTCAAGGAGTTGGAGTAGCTATTAAATAAGTATTAATCAATATGAGGTCAAATCTAAAATCCAAAATGGCGCCGACGACAATTTGACATCATTTCGTCACGGGTGTCATTTTCATGGTTTTTGGGGTAGCTATTAACCAATATGAGGTCAAAACTAAAATCCAAGATGGCGCCGACAAAAATTTTATATATTTTCTTCATGGGTGTCATTTTCATGGTTATTGGGGTAGCTATTAACGAATATGAGGTCAAAACTAAAATCCAAGATGGCGCCGACGAAAATTTTACATCTTTTCGACATGGATGTCATTTTCATGGTTTTTGGGGTAGCTATTAACCAATATGAGGTCAAAACTAAAATCGAAGATGGCGCCGACGAAAATTTTACATCATTTCGTCACGGGTGTCATTTTCATGGTTATTGGGGTAGCTATTAACGAATATGAGGTCAAAACTAAAATCCAAGATGGCGCCGACGAAAATTTTACATATTTTCGTCATGGGTGTCATTTTCATGGTTTTTGGGGTATCTATTAACCAATATGAGGTCAAAACTAAAATCCAAGATGGTGTCGACGAAACTTTACATCTTTTCGGCATGGGTGTCATTTTCAAGGTTTTTGAGACAGCTATTACCAAATCCCCAATGTAACCGTCGATAATTAGGTATATTTTTCTTACTCCTTTAAAGTAAACTTAAATAAAATAACAAAAACGTTAACAACCACAGTTTTGTAGAAAGTCTTAAAAAAAACAATTTTAAAGAACATTGAAATGCATATTTAGAAATTTAATATAAAACGCAACTCTGTGGCAATCATGTTAATATTCTGACAGATATTAGTAACTTTAAATATATTCTTTAAATATATTCGCTAAACTTTATTTAAAATAAAGTTTATCTAAAACATTTAAACGAAGAGAATGAAATAAAAAAGAACGTGTGTGCCGAGAAAACGTGTCAGGAGTGAAACTTCTTTGGCGAGATTCATAGATACCAAAATCGCCGCCTTGCTCCATAACGCGACAGTATTACCATGACGCGATTTGAAATTCGACGACCATCTTGGATTTTAGTTTTGACCTCATATTCGTTAATAGCTACCCCAAAAACCATGAAAATGACACCCATCACGAAAAATGTCAAATTTTCGTCAGCGCCATCTTGGATTATAGTTTTGACCTCATATTCGTTAATAGCTATCCCAAAAACCATGAAAATGACACCCATGATGAAAAGATGTCAAATTTTTCGTCGGCGCCATCTTGGATTATAGTTTTGACCTCATATTCGATAATAGCTACCCCAAAAACCATGAAAATGACACCCATGACGAAAATATGTAAAATTTTCGTCGGCGCCATCTTGGATTTCAGTTTTGACCTCATATTGGTTATTAGCTACCCCAAAAACCATGAAAATGACACCCATGACGAAAAGATATAAAATTTTTGTCGGCGCCATCTTGGATTATAGTTTTGACCTCATATTCGTTAATAGCTACCCCAAAAACCATGAAAATGACACCCATGACGAAAAGATGTAAAATTTTCGTCGGCGCCATCTTGGATTTCAGTTTTGACCTCATATTGGTTAATAGCTACCCCAAAAACCATGAAAATGACACCCATGACGAAAAGTTGTAAAATTTTTGTCGGCGCCATCTTGGATTATAGTTTTGACCTCATATTCGTTAATAGCTACCCCAAAAACCATGAAAATGACACCCATGACGAAAAGATGTAAAATTTTCGTCGGCGCCATCTTGGATTTCAGTTTTGACCTCATATTCGGTAATAGCTACCCCAAAAACTATGAAAATGACACCCATCACGAAAAAAAGCCAAATTTTCATCGACGCCATCTTGAATTGTTTTACCCCACCAATCTATTCAACAACCCATAAAAAAGAGGATCTCAGGCAAGGTAATTTTAAAAACATAATTTTAAATTACAAATAATTGGAATATGAAACTTATACAGTTTACTCATAAAAAGTATCAAATATTTCAAATCACGAAAAAGACAGTGCACGCACAATAATCTTTTTTATTTCGTTTTTATTTTTGGCACGAGGAGCGATACACCCGTCCTTCCAAGAGCGCTTCTGAGCGCGGTCTGACGAACCGCGAGAACAAAATGTATGAAGAAATCGACAAGTATTTTTAATTTAGCTCATTATTGAAATAAAATTTTGATTTAGATTCATAAAAATTACACCATATATAAAGGACTATATATCCCTCAATAAGATATAGTTAAGAAGATAGATTAGGCTCTTAATTTTCCTAAAATGGTACCGGTTTAGACCCCATTTTTTTGCATTTTATGCGTTTATTGTGATGGAAAAAACGTATTTCAGCGACAATTTTGTATGACGTCGTACAATTTTTATAAGATGAACGTAGAGCTGAATATATTATCTTTAAATTAAGATATTACTATGTTCTCACGTGTAATTGCTTTAAGTTAAAATGGTACCGAAAAACAGCGTGTTTTTGTAAAAATACGTTATAGCGTCCTTAAACCAACTGCTCTAAGGATTACTCCTATCGGCGCTGAAACATAATAATTCAAATCTGCATTATTATGGGTATGTAGTATGTACCTAGTGCTCGTTACCGTTAGCAACAATATCATATAATATGCATCATCGTAATAATATAAAAACTTTTTAAACAAATTAAGAGCAATTGTGTTTGTGTACAGGCCGATTAGGGAAAGCTGGCATCTTCACAGTACTCACATTTATACAATTTTACTATACATTATGTTCAATAATAAACGCGACTCTATTATAGTTTAAGTGTAGACTTGAATTCTAAAATGGGTGCGTTGTAGATAATATGAAAGCTCTCATAATTTATAATATGTAAAATTACAATTTAAAAGTAACTCAATCGATGGACTTATTTATTTATTCACATAATCAATTGTAATATAGTTTGATAATCATTCAATCAATCAATACATATAATAAAATTCTAGAAAAGCGGTGTCTGTACAATGAAAATATGGAAAAAAAAAATTAGCAGGTGTTATTACTAAATCGATCACAAACCCAAAACTGTAGTTAAAAAAATTTTTGTCTGTTTGTCTGTATGTTCGTGCACGCTAATCTCAGAAACGGCTTATCCGATTTAGATGCGGTTTTCACTAATATATTGGAGTAATCTTCATTTAACATTTAGTGTTTATTTCATGTCAATCGGTTCGTAAACAAAAAAGTTATGACCATTTAAGTATTCACGGCGAACATTTGCTAAGGCATTCTATTTATTGTACACTGTACAGTGTACGATATAAGTTATCTGTTACAGTTATTCCTATAAATGTCCAGGTGATCATATCGAAAGTCCCCAAGGGTGGGGGGGAGAGGGGTAAGCTGAAGTAGTAGGGGGGAAGGGGTCAAATTAGAATTATGTTTTTTCTAGGTAAATTTTATACATAAAATGTCCTTTAAATTATGTCGATTGTCGTATTATATTTTTAACTCCCGACGCAAAAAGATGGGTGATGAGTGTTTGACAACTATATGTGTATTATAATACATGTTTGTGCTACCGTAGCTCGCTAACAGGTAATCCGAATTTGATGCGGTTTTTTTTGTTAGGCAGCATATTTTCAGACGCTGGTTCTTAGATAAAGTGTACTTATCAAAATAGGTTCATCCATTTATTATATCTAGGTATATAGGGGTAAAAGTGAAATGAAAGTGAACGACCAAATGAAAGTAACAATAAGTCAAATTTTATCAAAATCGGTTCATCCATTTATTTGATATAGGTATAAAAGTGGTAATAAAAAAATGAACTTTGTCAAATATACTCAAGTGACATATCAAATGAAAGTGCATGACGTGTAAAGTATAATTAGACATATTTAATCAAAATCGGTTCATCCATTTATTATACCTATATATGGGTAAAAGTGGGAATGAAAAAAACGAATATTGTCAAATATGAAAGTGCATAACGGGTGAAGTACAGTTAGTTATATTTTTATCCAATTCGGTTAATCCATTTATTAGATTACAGCGGTAAAAGTGGAAATGAACAATAATCGAATGTGGTCAAATAATATACTCAAGCGGGACATATGAAAGGGCAAAATGTGAATTACAATTAGTCATATTTTATCGAAATCGGTTCATCCGTTTATTACATTTAGGGCACTTTAGGGGCGACAGTGGGTATAAATAAACCAAATGGAGCATCAAACGACAGGATATGACGTGTACAATGTACATATAGGAACAATTACGTATAGATATGGTTTACATCAAAATCGGTTCTGCCATTTACTAGGGGTGGAAAGGAAAGGGTTAAAAATCTGTGAAAGAAGAGAAGATATGGGAGCGAGAGGATAGCCACACCCTGGAAATTTTGAACTCTACTCAAAGCCACATAGGCCTGGCCCTTGGAATTTTTTTTTCCTAAATATACCACTTCTTTTGCCACTGTGGTCCATTACAATTTGGGCACGGTTACGGCCCAAATCAATATGATGTAGGAATGTAATATGGAGGTACATTTGATAGTTCGGTCTCGCTCACTTGAAAATATTAGGTACATGAAAATAAGAAACAGAAGTTTAAAAATTTAAAAATTAAAAAAAAAAATCCCAAAGCAACGAAGATAAAGGAATAAATCATTTTTCAAACTTCCCGACGATCTTAAAAATTAAGTACCATTCTAAAAAAAATATTTATAGATGTATATATGATATTATATTATGATAATGTTGGCATGGCAGCCCCGACGACTTTGTTTTTTTATAAATATTTAAAATGGTATTTATTTTTAAAGATCGTCGGGAAGTTTGTGAAATTATTTATTCCTTTTTCTATGCACTTTTCTTCGTTGCGTTGGGTTTTATTTTATTTAATTTTTATTGCACGGTCTAAACGGTTTAGTTACTACAGGCGTGAGACAGGAAAGATCTGATTTGGATTTGGTGCTGGATTTGATAAGAACTGAGTATCGATTAAGCTGATCAGTTGCTGCACGATACATTGTTAATAACATCCATACAAGGAAGGAAGAAATTTGCTCGCCTCCCCCCTGGAGCTTAAAAATAATATGACATAATGTAAAAGAAATACATAGAAAATTAATAAGGCATTTATTTTTTTTATTTTTTAGCACAGTTCGGTAATAAATTTTACTATCAGTTCTTTTAATTATTTATGGTAGTACGTGTTTACTCAATAATTAAGTTAATTAGTAACTACTATGCAGTCACTATTCCACGCGGACGAAGTCGCGGGCACAGCTAGTTATCAAATAATAATTAAACTTCAATACATATAACACGTGCGCTCACTCCTAAGAAACAATACCTACAAGCGAAACCCTAGCACGAGATAAGGTCACATTACAGTAAAAGGTGTATTGTTCAGATATGTATGAAAATTTTAACTTACGGTGTTTACTGTTTACATTTTGTTTACAAAATTTATTAAAATTATTACATAATTTAACGTAGGTGAAGTAAAAAAATATCGCGTGCCGCGAAGTATCTCGTCGATTATAGTTAATAATATGAAAAGTCGGCCCGTCTCTCTTGCGCGCACAATTATTGTTTTATTTTGTAGTAGGTACTTATACTATATAATAAACAGGTTTAAAAAATAGGTAGCAATGCACACCTTTAACAGGCAATCACAACATGCGTTTAGATTACAGAATTGAAAAAAAAAAACAATAAAAAATACAGATTCAACAGCAAAGCATTACCATTACAATGTTATACAACATAATAATAGAGACAAACATAGAATACTAGCTTTCCGCCCGCGGCTTCGCCCGCGTTTTCAAAGAAAAACCCGTACGTATAGTTCCCGTTCCCGTGGGATTTCCGGGATAAAACCTATCCTATGTGTTAATCCAAGTTACCCTCTATATGTGTGCTAAATTTCATTGTAATCGGTTCAGTAGTTTTTAAGTGAAAGAGTAACAAACATCCATACTTACAAACTTTTGCCTTTATAATAGTACAGCCTAGTAGGATTAACGCGGAAAACAATCGAAATAAATAAAATTTTGAGCGCTTACGGACTTAAAATTCTTAGAAATGCGTGGCGGAGTTGTGGAAATGATTTTGTACTGAAGATGTCTAGTTTGGAACTATACTGGTTTGCAAGCCGACAGCTTCGAGGAATAAAGGAATTTTTAGCTCGGACAATTCTACGGAGCGGAGGGGAGAAAAGTTTAATAGGTTGACGGATATCTGTGCGGAACATTGAAATTTATTATTAACTAGCTTCTGCCCGCGACTCCGTCCGCGCGGAAATTTAAGATTTACTTTTTTTCTACGTATTTTTCCGGGATAAAAAGTATCCTATTTTATGCCCAGGATAATAAGGTATAATTATACCAAGTTTCATCGAAATCGAACCGTTAGTTTTCACGTGATGCCTGAACATACAGACAGACAGACAGACAAAAATTTTTTTAATCACATATTTGGGTTTGGTATCGATCCAGCAACACCCCCTGCTATTTATTTTTTCAATATTTTCAATGTACAGAATTGACCCTTCTACAGATCTATACTAATATTATAAAGCTGAAGAGTTTGTTTGTTTGTTTGTTTGAACGCACTAATCTCGGGAACTACTGGTCCGATTTGAAAAATTCTTTCAGTGTTAGATAGCCCATTTATCGAGGAAGGTTATAGGCTATATTTCATCACGCTACGGGCAACGAGTGGAGCCACGGGGGGGAGCAGCTAGTTTATTATATGTATAGATATCCTAAACCGATTAAAAAAACAATATTGGTATGTGAAGGACTTGCTCTATGTCTATACGTTTTTCTTTTTTTCACAATGATTTAGAAAATTGTACACTACTACAGTCTACACTAGTCGTCTATTTACGGCGGGCTAATACTAGACAATTTTGGTAACTTTTGAAGTATTTAAATTAAAAATATTTTACATTACATCCACAAAATTATTTAGTGCTAATATTCAGAAATTAGGGGAATACGTTGGTAAGGACAAAACCCCGCTACCATTTCCTCTCTAATCAAATAGTTTGAATAAATAGCTGAATATCATGCAGGTGCTAAATTGAAGGGCGCTGTTTCATAATTAGCTAAGCTTTTATTCAACAGATAAGCTCTAATTGGCATAACTTTTACCTACATTGTAAAGCACCCTGATGCTTCGAGTGAGCCGATTAATAATGCAAAATTAAATAAGGATTAGTTATTTCCCTTCACACAAATAAGTCTTATCGATAATTAAAATTTTCTAAAGATTTGATAAATAACTATCTGCCAACCCGCGCTTGGCCAGCGTGGTTAATGAACGCGCATAAACCCTTATAGGAGGCCCGTATCCCAGCTGTGGCAATAGGTATATAATATGAGCTGATGATGATGATGATGATCTTACGAGCGAGTACCTAGATAATATTAACCTGAATGTTTTAGGTACCTAATATGTTTTTGATGAACGTATTTTGATGATACTCGTCAGTGATGTAGCGTATGTACCCGAATAATATAGTACCTACGGAAATGCTTGTCCGTGGATGAAACTGTATAGTAACTAGTATTTCATAAATTGTTTATAATAATTAGGTTGATACGGTCTTCAATTTTTTAATAATTATTTTTATATTTGCTCTGTCTCAACATATGGATGTTGCGTGAATAGTTAGGTATTTAAAGATTTTTTACTGGTTTGCAAGCAAGTCTTATAGCACTTTAGGTACTACAATATTTACACTATTTATAAATTCTAGATTCAAATAACTGTAAATCCAAACAATTGTTACACAAAATATTTCATTAAAATTGGTCCAACCGATTGTTTAGTGACAAACACACATCTAGGAGAAATAAGTTTATATGTACCTACCTACATAAATACATATTGTAGAAGTAAGATGTGAACACCAGCTAAACGATTTTTAAATTACCTAACTCACCGACAAAATGCAGAATATCTAATTATAGGCATAGGTTATAAGTTATAACTACAAATACTTACCTACCTACATATTTTATTCCGTTTCAAGTGGGGGCGAGCCATTGCTCTTTTTGAATAACGTAAATGCTCATTGCTTTAGAATCCTTTTAATGATAGTAGTAAGTATATACTAGCTTCCGCCCGCGACTTCGTCCGCGCGGATGTCGGTCTTCGCGTGGATGGTTTATTTCTCCATATTGAGTAACTCTTACAATGACATCTTATAAATATCTATTGGACCCAAATACGGCTAGGCCTATAATAATACGCAACGTGTGTTCGCGGTTCTACAGAACAACGTCTATGGATAAAACTGAAAAATTAATTACATTTTTTTTCTACGTATTTTTCTAGGATAAAAAGTATCCTATGTTACGCCCAGGATAATAAGGTATAATTATACCAAGTTTCATCGAAATCGAACCGGTAGTTTTCACGTGATGTCTTCACATACAGACAGACAGACAAAAATTTTTTTAATCACATATTTGGGTTTGGTATCGATCCAGTAACACCCCCTGCTATTTATTTTTTCAATATTTTCAATGTACAGAATTGACCCTTCTACAGATTTATAATGTATAGAATAGAAGACCGCCTCCTTGGTGCAGTGGTTAACGCGTGAGCGTAGAACCGAGGGGTCCTGGGTTCGATTCCCGGTGGAGACGAAGAAAAAAAAAATGTCTCGGTCTGGCAGGACACAGAAGGCTGATCACCTACTTGTCCTTAAAGAAAATCGATCAGTGAAACAGATGTATAATGCATCTTACCCCACTAGGGGACATGGGACTTCACTTATAGAATAGAAGAATAGTACATATTTGTTAACTAATAATATTGGCTTCCTATAAGCTTTCCCATATTCGCGGTATTTTTCGTGTGTCGAGAGTTCCCGACTACCGCTACAAATTTCAGTCTGTTTCCATATTTAATAATTAAAAGAATTATTGATTCATTATACTAACTTTCTATTGTTCATGAAATATATCAAAAAATATGAGTTTCTCAAATAGGTACACCTACCTACGTGTTTAAGTATTCTTTTCACTGAAATTAAATCTTGATAATCATAAGTAATCATAAATCAAACATAATCGATAAGTAAACACTTGCACTTATTCCCTATTAAATGCGAAAGTAACTCTGTCTGTCTGTCACGCTTTCCCGCTTAAACCTCTCAACCGATTTTGATGATATTTGGCATAGACAATCTTTAGACCCTGAGAAGGAACATAGGCTATCTTTTTTTGCGAAATATTTACCACGGGCGAAGCCGGAGCGCACCGCTAGTGACAAATAAATATTGTAAGGCCTCATAACATCCTCATAACAACAGGATACGTTTTGAAGTATAGAGCCTAGTTAGAATTAGACCATCATATTATGGAAGGGCTTAGTTTACATAAAAGAACTAGCTTACCGCCCGCTTTGTCTAAAACCTAATAAATTATACCTATACTAAAACCTTCCTCTTGAATCACTCTATTAAAAAAAAACGCATTTAAATCCCTTGCGTAGTTTAAAAGATTTAAGCATACAAAGGGACATAGGCACAGAGAAAGCGACTTTGTTTTATACTAACTATGTAGGTAGTGATTAGTAACTACCTAGATACATGAGAAATTTATTGACAAATATTTTTCAAAAATTCAATTTAAATGATTTAAAAATCTTAATCTAACTACTATTATTATGTGTAAGTTTGTGAGAATGGATGGATGTATGTATATTTGTTCCTCTTTCACGGGAAAACTACTGAACGGATTTTGAAATCACTAGACACTGAAGAAACATGTATAGTTCAGGATACATCGCCCATTTTTGCAAGTGACTACTATCAAGCTGGTTTTCCGTTTGTAGCTTTATTTTGATGAGACACCGAATAATTTCGTGTACGAAACTCTCGATTGTGGTAGCTAACAGAGATAACAAGGATAAAATTTTTTGATTTGATGGTTCTCAAATATTTATTACGCAATTTGTAGGACAATATGTCTGTTGAAATATATAAACATTAACTAAGTGAATACAAAAAAATCAGCTTGTTAGTAATCATTTATGATGACCTCGTTATCGATACACTTGGGAAAGGGGGACTCTGAACCAACCATAGATTTTGTAGGACAAATATTTTTTCGAATAATTTAGGTAATTATCTTGAGATTGAACAAAAAAAAAATCAGTTAGTAATAAATATTTGAGAACCATCAAATCAAAAATTTATATCCTTGTTATCTCTGTTAGCTACCACAATCGAGACTTTCGTACACGAAATTATTGGGCGTCTCATCAAAATAAAGCTACAAACGGAAAATTAGCTTGATAGTAGTCACTTGCAAAAATGGGCGATGTATCCTGAACTAGTAGCTTTCAGAAATCATATAAGCCATAGATTTACTTGCTTTTAGTACCTAGTGTACTACTATGTTATATTATATATGAATTCTACATATAAGATTCAGGTACTTAAGTCTAGTAACTTGGTAATAATGATTTTTACAATCTGAAATTACAGAAATCCTTAACACTATAGTGTTTTGTATTACATAATGAATGAAATAAATAAGGTATTAAAATCGTCATGAACGCAGGCAAAACGTTTATTAATATTTCATAATACATAACTAATAACGAATTGTTTCATTTTGTTACAGTACGGATGAAGACGCGCGGCAAGCAATGATGCTAGATGGCGGTAAAATCAAAGAGATTCAAGTGAAGCTGCTTCTGAGTTCCCGCTCAGAGATGCACAAGGTCATAGAAGCGGCGCGCCAAAGCGTGCCCCTCATGAGCCTTGCTGCTCCTTCACCGGTGCCCACGCCTGTGACAGCCGCGCCCGTTCAACCAGCGGCACCCACCCCTCCTGCTATCACCCCGTTCTCTGCAGCACTCGGCTCTAACTCCATGTCAGGCTTTGGCATCCCCGGTATAGGCAATCCACAAGAAATACCTCAGCCCGCTGTAATCGAACCACCTATTCCACTCTTCAGCCCTACCCGTAGCCAATCGCCTGAGGAAGAAAAGGAGAAGGAATTAGACAAATCGGATAAAAAACGCAAGGATGATAGGCGGCGAACTAGATCTCGCACTCGGTCGAGATCACGGGATAGAGACAGGAAAGAAAGAAAGAGAGATCGCAGAGATCGTTCCCGCTCCAGGGATAGGAGGCGCCGTGACCGCAGTAGGAGCAGAGATCGCCGCGATCGCAAGAGAGATAGGAAAGATCGCAGCCGGTCCCGCGATCGATCACCTCGTCGATCCCGCGATAGACGAAACCTCGATAAGAAATCTCCACCACAGAACTCTCAAGAGAGAACCATGGACGGTATGAGCGACGCGAGCCGCTCGCCTTCACATTACACTGCCATGGCTGCGAGTATCCAAGCTCAACTTGCTGCCCTGCCTAAAACGACCCTCCCAAACGGGCCCCTCGCCAGCGTCAACGTGGCCACTAGATTCAACGACCCGACGATGGCCGAAACATTAAATAAACTGCAAGAATTAGGAAAGAAAAGAAATCCTAATGCATTTCAAGGTGAACCGCAGAATGGGAATAAATTCGTAAGCCCTCGCGGCGGTGCTACCATGGCGCGGGGAGGAGGAAGCTTCCGTAGGAGCAGATTTGATCCTATTGACCAGAACAAAGATTGTTGCGTTGTCATAAAAAATGCTCAAAATCATACGAGCTACGGTGACGTGCGCCGCTTCTTCCCATACATGATCGACAAACACGGTATCAAAATGATCAACGATAACATGGGTCGCCGCACCGGAACTATTTATGTACGGTTTTGTGATTCCCAATCCAAACAGTTAGCATTGCAACGTAAGAACAACGAGCTAAAGGGAGCTAACGTTATAGTAGAGAGCTTAGATGACAGTGTATATGATGCGGCAGTCGATTCCTTTTTACCCTTCAGGGCTGAGAACGACACGGATGAAGACCATGCAAAGTTAGAAGCAGAGAAGAACAATACTTTGCAAAGTTTCAGCATACTAAAATTGTCTGAATTGCCCAATTTTGTTAAGGAACACGAAATTATTAAAGTGTTCAGTGATTTCTCATTACTGTCCATAATATTAGACGATTGTAGAACGACTCGGACAAAAATTGCTTACGTTCAATTCGTAAAGCCAGAAGATGCCAAAGTGGCTTTCGAACGAAGAGAGAGCTACACATTTGGAAGACGTCAAGTGTCTCTCACTCCATTGACTCAAGAAGAATTTGAAAATATAAAACCGAAAGCGGAGAAGGCTGACGGTCCGCAATTAGATGCAATGCAGAATAATCAAGAAAATAATATGTCGATTCCGAGAGACCCGCGCCAGCGCCGGCCGCAACTCGACAACGGCTCCGCAGTGCCCGCCGCGCCAATGATGCCAGTGCACCAGCAGCCCCAAGGTTTTTTCCCAAATCCTTCTTTCCCACAAAATATGGGGCAGCCGTTCCCTGGCGCGGCGCCGCAATACAGGGCATATCCTGCCCCCGGGATAGGAGACCCCAGAACTGCGGCAGCTAACTGGAACAACCGGCCACCGTTCCCAAATCAACCTAACGTTCAATTCCAAGCCAAACCGCCCACTATCAACAACCAACGGGCCGTCACCGTCAATATGGAAGAAGAGCCGCTCGACTCGGTTCTTATGAAAGGTCTGCCGAGAGAAGCGACAGATCGAACTATCGTAAATTTCCTATCAGATACGGGCGCGGTTCCGGCTAGGATACATCTAATGTTGGACGGAAGCGGAATGCCTTCCGGTGATTGCTTTTGTGAATTCAGATCGACGCAAGAAGCGAGGCAAGCCGTCACGAAGCACGGTCAAATGTTAGACGGCTGTAGAGTCACAGTCGATTTGGTGACTCGTGGCGTCGTCGAAGAAGCTCTAGAGGGACCGAAAGAGGGCAAAAATCCTCCTCCTGGACCTAGTCTACTCGGCAGCGCTCCACCGTTCTTCGAAGTGCCGCGCTTCGCCGGCCCCGGCCAACCGTTCAGAGGCCGCGGGGGCTTCGATAGAGGAGGCTTCGACCGCGGAGGGTTCAGAGCCGGTTTCGACCAAGGCCGGGGCGGGTTCGACAAGAGCCGCGGCGGTTTCGATCAGGGACGCGGCGGGTTCGACATGAGCAGGGGCGGGTTCAGAGGTCGCGGCGGTTGGATGGATCGCGGTAGAGGGTTCGATAGAGGCCGGGGCCGTGGCTTCGGGCGAGGCCGAGGGAGCTTTACCAACGGCGAACCCCGCCCGCCGATGCCGATGAACGAGCAAGAGGAGCAGGACCCGGCGCTCGAGGACTTCGGAGCGCCGGGCTGCGTGGTCTCCATGGAGAACGTGCCCTTCCGCGCTACTGTCGATGACATCTTAACGTTCTTCACGGAATTCGAGTTGACCCAAGACGACGTGATAAGGCGATACAACGAGCGCGGTCAGCCGACGGGCGACGCGCGGGTCGCGTTCCGCACGCCCTTCGACGCGCAGCGAGCTGTCAAGACGCGACAGATGAACACCATCTTCGATAGACGAATCAATCTCACGATTCTCTAGCCCCTAGCCACTGACGAGAGTGTCAGTACAGATGAATCGGACAGTGTGTACGTGAGAGACTTAACGAGCGCATAACCCACCGGTGTAAAGTGTGGTCGGTGAACGTGTAAATAAACTACGATTTGTAGTAATCAGTGTAAGAATTTAAATTTAGGAAAATCTAGAACGTTTTCTAGATTATAACAATATTTGTGCACATAAGTGGCTTTGTTACGTTCCATACTACGTTATCGTTTGAAACGCGCTAGTGTAGATATTTTGTAATTAACTGAATTTAGGATTAGGTATGTGAATACTGAATACTGACCGTGTAATAGAAATAAAAGACTTTCATAACTTAATTCGTGTATTTATTTTCTCAAAAACCAACACAACCAGAATAACATATTGCTATGTCGCAAGGTAAATGTGCAAAAGGTAACTTTTACATGTTTTAAATATATCATTGTAATTAAAGTTTAAAGATGACTTCACATAAACCTTGCGACACAAGAAATTCACAAACAGAGAGCATTCCACAAAGTTACAATAGAAACAGACGAACTTTACACATTGAACAAAACAATCTTAAACTCGAAGCAAAAAGCACAACAAATTTTGTGAAATTCCTTACAAAACACTGAGTATGACTACCGAGTGGAGTCTAGCGATAACTTAGACAATTTATTTTGTGAGATGCGTAGACATAGACAACAATTACAACACCAACACAAGCATTCACATAACATTATGACCATAAGTAGACATTCGTAGGAACACTATTACAAACTATTTTTTGGGATAACAAGCAACTTGTTGGCGAAATACCAATCCATATAAATAGCTTAGGCTATAACATTTCTGTATCAAAACTTCTGACATTCGCACTATATTTTATTAAATTATAAGCTAAAAACAAAAACGTGGTAAAGCGTTTGATCAATTTGCAGTACTAGAGTAAACAAGTTATTACTTTTAGCATTTTTTCAATGAATATTGTGTAAAATATAATTCACTTGAAAGTAGTTCAGCTTGCTTTGCTAAATCTCTATTTAATAAAATAAAATTGATCGAACGCCTCACCACTACTTACTCTACGTGCTCCAACTATGTATATAGTATAAAACACATACAATTCGGAGTTTCGTTCTAGCAAGGTTTTACATCCAAAATTTTCGATATCCTTATTTCAAAAGGGTTATACGCTACATTTCAATTTACTATAATAATATACACTGGGTACATACAATTAGTTTTACATATTTGACTAATATTCAGTTTCTATATGTTGAAGTAAATTTTTCTCAAATATTTAAGACTATAATATCTAGATGTAGCTGTTGAACAAAAACTTTGATAAAATTATCATCAAATGGATCCAAAAATAGCTAGCGAAATAACTAGGTACTAAAAAGAACGTTTAGTGAATAAATAAATTATTATTAAAATGAACATAATCATAAAACGACATAACTGTGCATTCAATAAAAAACTTGTTAAAATGCAATTATTTAAAAATTATTCTCAACTGAAGAAGTAAAAAACATTAACAAAATATACAGTTAGATGTACGGTGGTATTTTTTCTACCAAGTTTTAATAAAATATGGGATTATTTTATTAGGAAACACATTGAAAATCTACATTCACATTATAATTCAATATTTATTTAAATATACTATCGCGTTATTAGTAAAACATTGATTCATCGAAATCGACACAATACCTACAAATCTTAAACTATAAAACACGTATATAAATAGGATAGGTTATTCTGAAAATAGTTTAATTATTTATAATCCGCTCCAATATAGGAATAAATTTACATGATGGTGCGAGCGAGATAGCATGCTAGTGTGCGAAACGAATGACACGAGTCTATAATTTAATCCTTTATTGGCGCGGGTTGTACATTGAAATATTTAAATTATACTTATGTATATTTTTAGCAACTAGTAAATAGTAAGGAAAGAAGTCTGAAGTTTTTTCAATAATTTTAATAAAATATTTTTTTAGGTTATGGAAGTGCTTGAATTTTATATAAAAAGACAAATTATACTCTAATTTTGGAAGATAAGTAAAAAACTAAAAGGCAAAATCAAATTATTATTTTTATTTAAAACATATTCAGATTATGTCAATCGAAGAGAAAATAAATAATTAAGTTTAAAAAAAGAGAATTGCGATTTTTTTTGTAAAAAATATGGGTATCAAAGTATCATGTAGTTTCCCCTAAGGCCTAAAACGTAAAACCCCAAAGTATGAATAATGCATTATTTACTTTCTGTTTTCATTTATTAAAAAATATTATATACAAATGAAAAATAAAATGTATCTGGTCCCACAGATTTATTATTAAATTATTAATAACCGCAATCATAGAAAATACAATAGAACTTGCAGATGAAAAATTAAATGCAACATTGCGAAAAATTTACAAGATTTTAATTTATTGTACTTTACTATATTTAGGGCTGATTTTTCAATCCTTGGTTAAAACTTATTCATCGAATGACGTATTAAACTACCATTTCAAAAATGTATTGTAATTGTCCGTATTTGACATTTTAATATGTTCGTGTAATACTTAATTGGACGGATAAATTTTAACTAAGGATTGAAAAATCGGCCCTTAAATTACAAATAAAACTCATTCAAGCTGATAATTTTTGAGAAAACATTCATATCTAAATCCATTGTTAATTCTTATTTACTTTATTATTATTACATCTAAAGACTAGACAATAAGTGGTACATAACATACAAAAATGTGTGCGTGTACTAGTGTACACACGTAAGAAGTGAAACTTCTTTATAACCTTATTTTTCAAAAAATAATTAACTATATGCAACTTTACAGAAATACTCGAATCACGCAAGGTAGGGATAAGAAAAGGATGGCGCATAACGAAATATGTTACACTAAATTTTTTTTCCAACCCCGTAAAAGAAGTTTCACTTCAAAAAAAAGAAAAAATAATATCGTATATTCATCTGCAAGCTCTAGACAAAGAAAATTGAAATAAATAAAAACCTAGCGAGTAAAAGTACTAAAATTAAATTATATTTATAATTAAAATTACACTTAAAGTAAGGTGCACCTTAAAATAATGCCATCTCACTCTATCTAACACAGATATACATTTGTGGAAAAGAGATGGCATGATTTCTAGGTGTCTCGGAATTTACAGAAATGCCTCAAAATGTTCCTAGCTACAGAGCGATCACAGAGACAGAATATACATATTATAATATAGAGTATATTATATAAAAATACTATATAACGTTCGAACGATACTCACATAAACAAATATTTAACCAGTTTGTCTAATGTAATAACTTAAATGAAGAAAAAAAAATTATAAGACAAATATCTATATTTTCCATTTTATATTTTGATAGTCACTGGGATTACAAATTGGTTGTAAAAATGTCAATTAAACCAGAAATAAAATGCGAAATTTCGCAGTATTTTCTAATAAAAATCTTCCAAACTGGTATCGTTCGAAAAACGTATTTTACAAAATATATCCACATACAAAAGAGGTATTAACATTTAATATTACACACTGAATACACAATAAGTTCTTTTATCATTGATATAGTATAAAGGTATTTGTAGTGGATCAAAAACTTTTTTTCAAAAAATATACTCATAGAATTTCTTTTTAACACAAAAAATATTGACCAGGAGCAAAATATGTCTTTTTACATAAAAAAATTGTTCGAGTTTGAGATTATTCGTTAGTTACAAAAAAAAAACAAACAACATCAAATCATATCTTTAGAATCGTAATAGATGTAAAAGTAAATAAATTTTAATTCTTAATTTTTGTGACACGATTTTTTTTAAATAAGTTATTATCCCAAATAAGACTGTATCAGCGAGGAATAAAGTTCAATTTTAATCCGAACTTAATACTATATCAATGTATAAACAATAAACATAGACAATAGAACTGAGTGTTCACACCTATAAGAGGAAAAGAGACAAAAATTCCGCAACTACATACATTCATATCCCATAATGTTTCTCAATACGATTAATTATAAAATTAATAACAATTATTTATCAATATCTTTCCACAAAAACTCTTTTTAGCTGCGGAATCGTTCTATCTCTCTCTATCGCATTAAAACCTCAGTATATTTTCCTTGTCTTTGGTTTTGTCTATTAAAATGAATAGCTTTAAGAGGCATAACTCTTTATATTTATAGATTTCAATGTTTTGTTTCACTCACTCTTACGACAAATTACTTAGAGCGAAAGAGACAAAACACTGATAAATAATAATTAGTGTAGGTAAATGACTAATTTATTTATTTAAACTATTGCGTTTCAGAACAGATTTTTTTTGTATGATCACTGGTAGTATTCTTCAGATGATCTATAGATCTTTGAGTCCTTTGCTGTGGTGGAATCGAACCTGCGATAGAACCTCCAAAAGATTTATTTTTATTTTTTTTCGACGAAATACCGGTGTATTTGCTTTGCTGAGTGGTGAATTTCACTTAAAAGTAACTTATTTAAGGTGGTGTTTAAAAATAAAGTATCCGAGATCCATCGTTTATCCGTATTATTTGTTCCTGAAAAAATATAAAAGTCAATAAATTTTTAGGAATTGCGTCTTTCTGTCTTTTTCTATGGTACGGAGATTTTGGTACGAGTGAAAGAGATAGCTGGCTAATACGAATCAATATATTAACAAGAATTGCCCATGTAAAATGACTACATTTTTTTCAGATTTATAAAATGAAATTGTAAAAAAAAACAAGACATTCGCAAGATTATTAATTTTGCAAAGTTTTTATAACGGTTTTGCGTGTACAAAATAATTCGTAAACTAGACCAAATCATCAAGTATTCTACGCTACCAGCCATTTACGTCATAAAATAAATTATTTCAACAACAATTGACTCACTTTTTGTTTTTGTTCCTCGTGGGCGAGCTGTGATTTGAGTTTGGACTGTCGCTCACTTCCGACGAACTCCTTACGTCGCCGTCCATCTGAAATTGTTTTATTTGAAATTATAAGAAAGTATTATAATAGTTTTGTATTAATATTCAAGATTATTGGATAGAAAGGATGAAATTGGCTATCCTGTAAAAAATGTAGCATAGTTCTTCCCAACTAGTAACAGGCACACATCTTTAAAAAATTTCAGTGCTGTACTAAATTGAAGAAAGTTTACACCCCTATCTTAAGAGCATTATAAATTAGCTTTATTGATGAATACTGTCCATACTACAAGTAGCATCCGAGCATCCCCATCCCCTATAACACGAACCACCTCATCCCCATCTCTCACCTGGCCAGCCTTTACAGCATTATACGCAATCTGCAATATGAACATGGTCCAGACGATGTGCAGCATCAGCAGCAAGCAGAGCAGCGAGTTGAATATATAGTACGCGGGGAACATCGGCACTATTTGCGGCGCGCGGATTGACGTGCTGAAAATTTAATTTTTATTTATTGAAAACGTTTATTAACATTGGCCAATGCTTTCTCTGGGTTGAGCTGATGGAGAAAATAACTTATGGACTTTATTACTCGATAAATATGATGATTTATAATTATTATTGTAAAAGCATACATTATTAAAGTCGATAGATATCGATAATACAAATAGTTATTTATTAAACGGCTAATAATTTTTTCAATTTAAAATTTAGCATTCATCGATTACATCAATACCAAGTAATGTTCTGATCGCCATTTGCAGAAAAAATATAATTAAAACAGAGTGAAAAAAAAAGAGTGTGTGTACTTATGTACACGCGTTAGAAGATATACTTCTTTGGCGTACGGAAAAAAAGTACTAGAATATACAACTTGAACATAGTTATCAATTTTCATACCACCTAGAACTAACTTCATGCTGTTTAATTTAGGTGTCGGTGTGCGCGCGCATCGTAAAAATTCATTCTCATCATTTTTCTCCATCGCGCCAATAGAAGTATAACTTCAAAAAGTAACTGGACTTCAAGAGTGGACAAAAACAGGTCTAAATAATATGTCGTCTTACAGCTTGAACCATTACTTACCCACCCTAGAATAAGGCCCGGTGCAGATATGGCGGAGCGTAGCGCAGTGTACTTTTAACTGTCAAACTATTATCGACTTTCTTCTCATTAAAATAAAATTCAAAATTCGAATTATAATTCGCGGTCAACGTTTCGATACTCCTCAGAAATAAATTATATTATGATTTTGAATTTTATTCTTATGCGGACAATGTCGATAATAGTTTGACAACGAAAAATTCGCTGCACTGCGCTACGTCATATCTGCGCAGGCCGTAACTTCTGCTAAAGACGACATAGTAAGATAGCAAATGGAAGATTTTGCAGTTACTCACCTCCATATAATGTAGAATGGGAAGATTCCAACCCTGGTGGCGATCCACACAACCACTAACATAAGGAACAAACTGTCGCAGAGACGTTGGTAGCTCGCGTATTTAGTTGCTTTTACCGCCTGAAAGATGACGTCATAAAATTAGAATTTACACAGATCTAGACACTGATTTTTAAGCTATTGCATAGCTTCTATCGCGGGCCTTGAGCGCGGGGACCGAATCGAGAAATTCCGTAACGAAAAAACCTCACGCTCCCCACTCCGACGGGCGGAGGTGTGGCTTGAAGGCATAGCATGCAATAGCGCAACCGCGGCAGTCCCCGAGTGCCACACGTCGTTTTTTTTATTTGTAGTTACGTCTAAAATAGTAGTTTACATCGTTTATTGGTAGGATAATCACAGATCACGTACCTCCAAGAATATATCAGCGCAGTCATGCAGCAGCAGCACTAGTGTCCCGATCCTGTGCAAGTTGCAGACCCACGAGAAGGAGAGCAGCGCGATGGTGGCGATGTGGTGCACGAACATCTGCCAGAAGTCCTTGCGTCGGACGTCCCAGAACTGGGATATGGTCAGCGACCAGTAGAACGCGGACGATATCATGTAGTACCACCATACGTCGCTTGTGAGTCCCTGGAATTAGTGTAGTAGGGATTTGAGTACGTTACATTCTTGTCATACCTTTTTATGTAAAGTAGTTCTGAAACTGTTTGTGTGAGACGTACAGTCGTAATTATAATATTTGGACAATTCAGGAACTAATTCAAGTAAATAAATAGATTTGGGCAGGATTAATGTTATAGTGCTGGGAGGTAATTTTGAGGTTCCCTTCATCACTACATAATATAAAACAAAATCGCTTTCTCTGTCCCTATGTTCCTTTGTATGCTTAAATCTTTAAAACTACGCAACGGATTTTGATGCGATTTTTTTTTAAAATGATAGAGTGATTCAAGAGGAAGGTTTTAGTATATAATTTATTAGGTTTTAGACAAAGCGGGCGAAGCCGCGGGCGGTAAGCTAGTAAAATACTAAATATAGTATTGCTCAAATTCGGGCAACATGGCAGTGATTACAACTGGCCGTTTCGCAAAATGATATTCCACTTCTAAATTATGGAATGGACTGTTCAAACAGTATATTGATGCATTACCAGATAGTGTAGTATATTCATTTATTTGTATATTAAAATGTATACTCATATATCTTAAAATTGCTAAGTGATGACTGAATCAAAGGCAGGAAATGACTATGAATTTTCCTAAAAAATAATATTCCTGGAAACATTCTATGTGTTACATTAGTCAGTTGAACCGAGTTGTATCCTTTGATTAATTATTATTGATTCAATAATACTGAGTCGTGTTGTTTATATCTATTAGGTAATTGATAAAAAACACAACCTGTAACAAAAATACAAAATGAATCATATTGCATGAAATCATACAATACGTCACACTTAAAAACATCTAACATAGAGTACTTAATAGTATTGTGAAATGAAAATGTGAGCTTATTCATATAATGTACTAGCGGTCCGCCCCGTCTTCACCCGTGGTACCTACATGTTTACATTTTTTTAAAGGAATTTTTAACACCTTGGGTAACATTATTGCATTTTTGGTAAGGATCTCTATTTTTTTTGAAAAAGCAAGCAAGCCTATGTTGCTCAGTGAAGATGCAGGCAGCTTTCTAATGGTGAAAGAATTTTTGAAATCGGCCCTGAGTTTATGCGTGAAAACCATACATACATACATAATTACGACTTTATAATATTAAGCATAGATAGTATAGATATAATTTAAAAAAATGACAAATTAGATACCAATATCATTTTTAAATAACATAGATTTGATCAAAAATTATTACATACATAGTAGGTATTGAAAGTATAAGTGAAATAGTGACATATTAACTACATTCAATTCTATAATATAAAAATGAATCGCAAAATGTGTCGCACAACTCGAGAACGGCTGGACCATATTTTGTTAATATTTTTTTTATAATTTTCCTTGAAGTAGGAGGATGGTTCTTCTTCTTATGGAGAGAAAACGTAAACATGTACCACGGGCGAAGACGGGGTGGACCGCTAGTAAAAAAATATAACTTTTGTCAATCATGTCAACCAAACTATTTTTCTCAACAATTTTTACGGATATCGAACCCGCACCCTCTCTAGTTCAGTAGTACTAACCACGAGTTACTCATACGGCCATATAAAAGCTATTATTGACCAAGTTGTGTACGGTTGACGACCTGTAACACTTAACGCTATTCTAGTGAAACGCTATGCTATGGATAACATTGTTATTGAAATTTTAGTACCGATTTGTGGAACTAGGTCATAGTTTGGTGCATTTTGATAAATATTAAAAGCTGTTTATCCTAGAGGTAATATAGGTATACTAGCCGTCCCGGCAAACGTTGTTCTGCCTGGCTCATAACTTAAGTATGAAAAATAGATATTGGCCGATTCACAGATTTACCAATAGGCATACAAAATCTCATGAGAATCGGTCCAGCCGTTTCATTTGAATGAGAATTTTATATGATATATTTATAGAGATTAGCTGTTTATTAGGAAGGCTAATAGTAAAATATATAGATTTGTGCATTGTAATTTGAACCATTATGTGTCATTATCGCGGTACATGAAAGCGACACTTACATACGTATGAGAACTGCGTATTATTTTTTAGCTATTTTGGTTAGGATTTTAACTATATACTTATATATAACTATATATACATATATTATGCGTGCGTTCTTACAGTCCCTTTCTTTTAAAAGCATGGTATTGGCTTAAAACAACTAGACACGATAGATTTTGTAATTTTGTTAAATTATAAGTATTTTGTAGAAAAAATATTTTTGATCTTAATTTGACCAACGCTCATTGTGTATCAAATGTAGCTTAAATAACGCGATAAAATATGATGCATGAGAAATTAACTAGTCATGAACTATCGTCAAGTGAAAGTTGTGAAAGTAAAAATGGGTCTTGCTGTTTCAGAGAATAACTGTAACACACTTACAAATGCAAATAGTAAAAAGCTATTATTTTGATGTTTAAAAATGTAGTTCACAGATTATTACTCGTTTCTTGTTATGATCAATACATATATTTTTTTGTATTTTTTATCAGTTTTTGTAAATTATCGAATACTAGCTATGCTCCGCGGTTTCACCTGCGAGACTCCGCTTCTGTTCGTCTTAGCAGCTTAGCGTGATAATATATTATAGCGTATAGCCTTCCTCGATAAATGGGCTATCCAACACCGAAATAATTTTTAAAATCGGACTAGTAGTTCCCGAGATGAGCGCGTTCAAAGAAACAAACAAAATCTTCAGCTTTATAATATTACTATACAGTATAGATTTAATAGGAATAAAATGTTGATAGACACTAAAAATTGGCGTCAAGGCTCTTCTGAGAATATGCAACAAAAAACAATAGTGTAAATTAACACATTTGTTCCCAACATGCATTATACTGCATGTTGGGTTACTAAACGGGCCAAAATATGAATAAGAGAATATGTATTCTTATTGTATACGATGCACTGTGCACATCGTAGCGATATGCCAGTTTTTGGCGTATCGACACGGCATGGAGTAAGGCGACGATTTTCGTATCTTTGAATCTTGCCAATAAAGTTTCACTTCCTCCACGTGTCCAGCTTCAAACGCTCTTTTTTAAATTAATATCTCCATAGGAAATTTCAATTTTGTTACTGGAAATCAAGCGTGTTTTATGCGTTTGACCCTCCGATTTCTGCTGGATTTAAATCTTTTTGATAAAATTAAGAATTTTTATCTAAAAGGTTGCAGCGATTGCTGATAAAATTACTGATAACCTACTTTGTACGTTTTGACATTTATACCATTTTAACTCGCAAATACTTTAAAAAAATACATACTTTAAAACTTAAAACACACACTACCCTTAGGTCCCTGGAAATATAATGTACCACATTATATTTTAAGGACATAAAATACTATAGGAAAACAATTTGTTCCAAGCAGAACAATCATAGTCACAATGCTATATTTCTGCTCGTTCATCAAACTTGCTTTATCATTCAACTCCCATATAATACGGCTAACAAGCGTACCTTTTTCTATTTTAACATAAGAAACGACACTGTAATGGGCTCATTTAGTCATTATTTTAGTAAAGGTCATTCCATAGATGTCAAGACCACCGCGTGAGGTCGCACTGAGCCGTGATTTAGTGAAAATTTAGCAATGCGCAAATATAATAGAGATATTTTTTGCATTTTTGCATTAAGCCAGGGCTATAATCTTTTGTTTTTCAGTGAGATAATTAAAATTCGGTCTCTTCAACTAGATTATAATATAATCTTTTCATATCTTGAATAAATTTAGGACTGACTATTCCCAAGTCTATATTAGATAGGCCAAAATATCAATGGACGGTAACCGATCAATAAAATGATCGTGCCTTGCGTTGTTTAACAACTTTATTTTATACATAGTAGAAGACTTAAACCATAGTCACCATTACCAATCAAAAATAACAAGGAAACGTTAATTGACCATTGAAAAGGTAAACTTTACTTCAAAAAACACATTTTAAACATCTTAGCCATATTCAGTCATATTACGCAATCGAGCCCACCGTTCGGCGACAAGTTCAATGTCCCGTGACGTCAACGAAACAGCTGATCCGAATTTATTGGCTGCGATAAACCGTTCGTTACGGCTGTGATAAAAACAATTGTGCCAAGATCGTCTTAATCTTGGTAGGTAATTCCTAAAAAATGGTAGCCTAGTAAAGTAACAAATTTTCATTGAAGTGTTATCATGATCAACTTATAAATATTTAAGTTTGAAATTAGTTAAAAAGTATTGAGGAACTCCATGACATAGAATAAATGAGTATTAATTGGATTCTTTATGAAGAAGCCCCTTTAAAACGGTATTGCTTGAATGTCGCTAACTATGCGTTTGAAAAATAAGTAGTATTTCAAAAACAATATAGCAATGCCGGAGATTACTCCCAGCATACTCATAAATTATAAACTATATAAAATAGTGTGCATAGATAGTAAATAATTTTATTTATCCTATGATGGTGGTCGTGTCATCATTTATCAGTAAATAAATATGACCTAAGGTTATCGTTTCTTTATAAATATCATTAAGGTAAATGGAATAGTGTCGGGCATAACAAAACTCATATTTACTAGTCATTATAAGAAACTAGCTTACGGCCCGCGGCTTCGCCCGCTTTGTCTAAAACCTAATAAATTATATACTAAAACCTTCCTCTTGAATCACTCTATCTAGAGAAAGCGACTTTGTTTTATACTATGTAGTGATAGTAAAATAGTATCATTGCATAGTATAAAACAAATTCACAAAGTATGTACGCTATAATCTTTAAAACTCGCAACGGATTTTGACGAGGTTTTTTTAATAAATAGATAGGTTCTTGAGGAAATTTGTTAATTTTTCTACATAGCAAGCGAAGCCACGCGCGGAGTGCTAGTTCACAATAACACAATACAATTAATGTTATATTTGAAATGATATATTTCCAATTATTCTATTTATTTTACTCCATGGTTTTGCAAATTTTGCCATAGAAGAGATTTTTCACGATATTTCAACGACTAATTTATTGCTTATGAGGTAGGAACTGTTAAGTTATTGTTAGCTACAACTGTTAACATTCCTCCTACATGTTGGCTAAGTAAACTGTTAAGTAAATATTATAAACAAATTCTGTACCGTTACATTATTATATAACCAATATCCCCATGTTTACATATATGGGAAGCGTATCGCTTATCATTAGATAAGGATTTTGCACAATTTGCAAACGACAAATATATGAGGGATAAGTTTTGACCTCCGAGCCAAACGAGTACATTTTAATTAATAATTACTATTTTTTTATTACCTTTCGCACTTATTAAAAACCGGCTTCGCCCATGGTACATATTTCGCAATAAAAGGTAGCCTATGTTCTTTCTCAGGGTCTAAAGATTGTCTGTGCCAAATTTCATCAAAATCGGTCCAGTAGTTTATGCGTGAAAACCATACATACATACATACATACATAATTACAAACCTTTCCTCTTTATAATATTAGTATAGATATCGTTTATGCATAAGAACAGCTAAGCTTACCAAAAGCACCTTAAAGCGTAATGTAAAGTTCCAAATATTAACAGATACACACACACATAGATATAAAAGACTACACGATTCACAAACATACGAGCAGTCACATACAATATACATACACACACACGTCTACGTGTCAATACATACACACAAGAGAACTATAACAATACTCCAATTTTTACCTGATGCGGATATCCAATATAACAATGGTCGATATTCCACAGCCACACTTTATCCCACAGTATATACACGCCGAAGCTAAAGTTGCACACGTAAAACGTGAACTTCCACAGGTTCTCGCAGAACTTGACGAGCGTGGAGGGCTTGTCCTGGCTCCGGCGGAGTCGAAACCATCGCTCCACCTGCCTCTCCGTCATGTCCAGCTGCTTTGCTAACGCGCATAGCTGGAAATAGGCAAAAAATCAGTATAAGGAGAATAGAGTGGTATGGTCATCACCTGAGGCCACCTCATCGTTGAAAATTAATACAAAAAATTAAGTAGTATAGAAAATATCTGTCTATTGGTCTTCAACCACGAGGTAAAGCGCCCGGAAAACTTCTTGGCCAAAAAGTAGCGTGGTGGGGGAAGTTTGCGCATCAAGTTTTAGTACATTTTTATATGAGCAAGCTTCCGGGCGCTTTACCTCGTGGTTGAAGACCAATAGTTTTAGATATCGCTTAATTTTTAGGGTTGAGCGACGTGAACGTTAATAATAAGGCAAGTTTGTAATGAATTGTTAGAGCAAGGGAGATAGGAATATAGAGATACTGATCATATATTCCTAGGTGTAATTCCTCTAGAGTCTAGACTGTTTTAATGGAAATGGGCGGCATAAGGGCTAGACATTATTTTTTACGGCTTCTCGTAAACCAATTGGTTTTCTGGAAAAAATGCTACCTTAGCGATAAAATTGCCTGTAGTTTCAACTTTGTTATTATGTTTTGTTGTAAATTTGCTAGCCTAGTTTTTTCACCGGTACATATTTTTTTGATTGACTGAATGTATTTCATCCTTGACAAAACAACAGTACGTTAACAAAGTATAATTAGAAATTGTTACGCACTATTTAACTTAATCTGTTTTATGAGGTAATCCCGCTGGCCAAACCTGAATAAATAAACGTGTAAAATCAAAAGTGGAAAAAGACAACAAACACTTATTGGACTTTGATTTTGTATTGTTATTTAATTAAAACGTTGTGATTCATGAATGTATGATACTTTTAAAAATATTTACTGTTTAACCTTATGTACATCTTTTGTGTATATTTAGGGTGCTTTTCCACTAATAATGTGCGAGGATGTGTAGCGAGGAATGTGTTTGTAAAAACCATTATAGGTGGAAAAGCACCCTTAGGAATCTACTAACTTAATATAAAATATAAAGGAGATAGCCTGAAGCTAATAGGATAGCCAACCATGTTAATGTACCGAATAATATCTAATATAATATAAAAAGCAACTATCTCACTTCAAAATTACATCTCTTGATAATCGTCGGGTACTTCTTGATTTACTCTTTGCCTTGAAATTATTCAATAGTAAAATTGATTGCCCCCAATTGCTTCAAAAATTTAATTTAAGGGTGCCTTCTAGTAATTTAATGTTTATCTGTGATGTAAAGAAACGTTGGTAAACCAAATAAATAAATAAGAAGAAAACGTAATATTCATACAGTAACATCTTCAGATGTTAAGTAAAAGATTAGGCACACTGACTGATCTCGTTTCACGCGTGAGATTACAGAGTAGGAGTATTCTATTACGGAACAAATTGTTGTAACGGAAATATGTTTAAAATTCGTGACCCAATTCTCAGATGCCTTATATTACTAACTAGCTGCTCCGCGCGGTTTCATCCCCGTGGCTCCTGTTGGTCGTAGGGTGATGATATAATATAGCCTATAGCTTTCCTCGATAAATGAGCTATCTAACACCGAAAGAATTTTTCAAATCGGACCAGTAGTTCCCGAGATTAGCACTTTCAAACAAACAAACAAACAAACAGACAAAATCATCAGCTTTATAATAATAGTATAGATGCGGTTATGCCCTTGAAATCCTACGTGGATATAAGACTAGTGGGAGTCGATTAATAGATATGTACAATGTATGTACATGCTTTGGTATTTGGACCACATTAATTGAAGCTTTTTTCTGAAAAGAAACAAGATAATTTGTAGTATTTTAAAGACCAGTTGATCAATTAGATGAAGATGTCCAAGAAAAAAAAATCGACGAAATAGGACATACCCAATATATACTCCCCGCAGATAAAAAAAAAATCGAATGGCCTAAACATTCGTTAGATCCCTTTGCCTCAGTAGTGGGGATAAATAGGAGCTGATGATGTATAGCATATAATGTTTAACCTTTATAAGATAAAGAGTAAAATATACAACACTACCATACTTGCTCAAACTTGGTACCATCTTTATTCCAGATCTATTTAAGGTAACAGTCTAACAATACATTCTCTCTCTCTCTTGTCGGTCCCTCATGTCTGATGATCGTGGTCAGCATCATGGTTGCATCTGGAGCGGATGATTTGCCTCCACCGGTCCCTGTCCATGGCGTCTCTTACGACCGTGTAAAAATTAGTGGCAGATGAGTTTTTGACTTGGTCTGTCCATCGTGTTGGTGACCGACCACGCGATCTTTTTCCCTCCGTATATTATTACCGTACTCCGTACAACAATACATTATTATAATAATTATTGTGTATGTTCGTTATTGGATAAGTTATAAGTTGGTAACGTTGGTATACCTTAAACTCTAATCTAGGTTATTTTGCATCACAAAAAGGTCAAAAAGCATTGATTTGTACGAGAAACACTTCGAAGGGCAGCTAAGGTTCTTTACCATAAACCATACATATTAATAGGTTTTGGAAACGTAACTTAGATAAGCAAAGTTAAGCCTCGTATTACTCAACTAAGTCAACCGATAGATACATGAAAAATACATTAAATTAACTGATCCAAAACCAGTATTCCAACGCACTATAAGAATTTTAACATAGTTTTACTATCGTGTGAGGCATTTTATTGTTTCTTGTGTAAGCTGTGTTAATAAATAGCATCGTGAATTAATTAAAAATGTTACAAATGGCTATTTAGGTTAAGTAGGATATGTTACATTTTTTTTAGTCACATAACCTACATCTAAGACCTACATACATAGTTTTACTAATATAATTTATAAATAACATTATAAGTACTGAGGAGTGGTAATCGTAAAGGACTTTTTTATGAATGATAAACTAGAATATAGCTTGTGTTCTATAATAGCGGTTTCAGGCCATTTATACTTACATAATCGTACGACTACATAAAAACTAACATAATTTATTCAGAAATCGACCTTATTTATATGAATGTAAGTTTGACATTGAATCGACAATGTTTGTTGTAGAAAAATAGGTTTTTGTCCATTACAATACATGAACCATTTGTAAGGCTTAGTGCCTACTAAAGTGCTATTTTATTTATTACTTTACTAGCTTTCCGCTAGCGGCTTCACCCGCGTAGTCAAAGAAAAGGCCGCGCAGTTCCCGTTCCCGTGGGATTTTCGGAATAATTCCTATCCTGTGTCCTTTGTCAGGTCTCAAGCTATCAAGGTGCACAAGGGAATATATATATATATTTTTTTTTTTTTTTTTTTTTTTTTTGAATAAATAAACTGAATTATTTGAACAAAATATGGATGGATGGTTAGAACATGTAGTACGACTATGGTATTTATGTAAAAGTACGACGAACTGCAATTTTCACACGACCTCAGTAATTTTCTTCATAATCATGAATCATCCTTTTATACTTTTTGTATGTTTCCACTTGTGATGTATAGTTAGATATTGCTATTTTTGGTGCAAAGGAATCCGACATACTTAGAAGAGATAACAAAAATTAAAAACCGCACTGCAGCAATATTCTGTTGTAATTTATACGACTTTGTTTTTTACACATACAGATAATAAAAGCAGTACAAAATAAATTTTAAACAGTTACAATGTCCAATTTCAAGTACTTAGGTATCATGTTAATTTCTCAATTTACATTCACGTTAATACGTAAACAAAATTGATTTTGAATTGATACTACTTAAGTCAACTACGTAAGTACAATTGTTTAAAGAAATATCGGTACCTATTTTTACATTAATGTAATGAATATAAAAAAGGTTTAATGTTATTACCCCCAAATGATTAACAGAACACCTTTTCATATAAAAAACTAAGGTAAGAATTTATTGTTAATTATGTAAATGTTTGTTGTATTTAACGTATTTTTATAGTATTCGTAAGTAGATTTAATACCTACGAATCCATTTTTAGGGCTCGGTAGTCCGTACCCAAAGGGTAAAACGGTACCGTATTACTAAGCCACCGCTTTCTGTCTCCAGGCTGTATTTCATAAACCGTGTCAGCTAGAGAGCTGAAATTTACAAATTAACTATGTATTTTCGTTACTATAACAACAAATACTAAAAATGAAAACATTAAAGGGGGTGTAAAATAAATTATTTTCTATTATAGATAATAGTAAGGAACACTTCGTGCGCGAGTCCGACTCGCACTTAGCCGGTTTTTATATTGTCACAATGCAAACAACTATATCTTACGATCGAGGTTCATATAAAAAGGTCTGTTTTCAATACTAATTATCTTAAGAACTGCATGTAATTATAATATAACATTCAACGTAAACGTGTTAGTTAAATAGCATCATAGTTATTTGTACATGCCATTCATAAAATCATAAATAGTATGCCGAGAATTTCGAGGGCATATTTGCTAGTGAATACATTATGTATTATACATTATTATAATACATACCTACCTATTATAAAATATGATAAGCGGAACATAGGTAAGTAGAAAATTGCCTCAAATGAACCTGTTGAGTGTTGACAACCTCAACCTCGTATTTGTCTTAAGGATTATGAATATAAAATTAGGTACTGATTTAAAAATTAGATGGGATAAACATAGGTAAAAATATGGATTTGTTTGAGATTTTAAATCGTAAATTGGTTGAACGTGATAATCTCAGGAACTATAGGTCTGCTTTGAAAAACTATTTCAGTTTTAGGTAGCCCATTAATCAAATCATTGAGGCCATAAATCGTCACGCTAGGGCCAACAGGAGCGAAATAATGCGGGTAAAACCACGGGCTAACTACAGCAAGTAACTTATAAAAACCTTACAAACCTAGTATAATAATTATTACAATACGACCCGCATCTCGGAATCAAACACAGTACTTGTAGTCGCAACTATCTCTTTTATGAAGACCATTTAACGACGATGAGGGGCTATTAATGAAGCAGGCGGATAAACCATTTCTGTTCTAATACTTTACATTATAAAATAAATCTTGCATATGCAAACATGAAGAGTAAGAAAAAGAACTAGGTCAAATACAGGGTATAAATTTTGTGTGAATTATTTTAAAGAAGGGAAATAATTCTTCAATGATTAGTTTAATAATCATATTATTATCCATTAAAATAAAAAACTTTACTTCCTTAAAGAAATATATCCTGTTTTTCGTAAGTAAATAAACTTATTTATATCTGAGAAATGCAAAAAGATAGCACAGTAAATCATCACATTTAAGATAAATGTTTTACCTTGACTCGTCGACTCGAGAAAGATAAATACGTAAGTATGTTCTTTATTTATAGGCGTGTCAATAATATAAGAGAACAAGTCCTGCAGGTCAGATTTTAAAGGGTTCTCATGAATAAGTAGATAGATTATTATAAGCTGGTTTCTCAAAAGAGTACTGATTGGGTTAAGGTTTGAGAAAGCATATGTCACATGCTAGAAAATATTTAAGCAACAGTGCAAGTAATTCTTACCTTCTTACCTTTCATCAAATACTCAATTCAGAAACCGGTCTATTGCTATAGCATTACAAACTATGAAATTATTATAAGCATGTTACCCCATTTATGTTAATTGTCAAATTATAAAGGTAATTTCTTAACAGGTGGAAAACTATATTAATTATAAAGTTGAAGAGTTTGTTTGAACGCACTAATCTCAGGAACTACTGGTCCAATTTGAAAAAATATTTCGTTGTTAGATAGGCCATTTATCTAGCCCATTGAGGAAAGTTATAGGCTATATATCATCACCCTAAGACCAACAGGAGTGGAGCAATGCAGATGAAACTGCGGGGGACAGCTAGTGTTTAATATCTTCTCTACAGCTGGTGATAAGTAAAAAAATCTTCTAACCTGCTTAGGTGTTTTAGGTCCTGCCCTATAAGCTGCTTCAAGTTTAGGGTTGTCTGGCGCCCGTCGCGGTCTGCTGTCTTTTATGCCCAAGTACTTGCCGAAAGGAGCATAGAAAAATCTAAAATATATAATTTATGTTTAAAAATAATATGGATGAATATTGTTTAAACTTTAAAGTAATCAATATATGAAACTTTTTATATCTAAACTTCAGTCAAGCCTGTTAATATAATGGACATAAAGACAGATTTATTTAAATTTGAAAATCAGGATAACCGTTATAACCCCCCAATGCTGACATACATTCAAAATAAAAATTATAACTGAAAATTAAAATATTTCTTTTATATTTCCTTTAAATATACATTCAAAGAAAATATAAAAGAAAGCATGGAAGATTACAGATGGTACCATAATGTTATCTTACTCTATTCCTATAAATGTCACATTAATAAAATCTGCATTAAAATTGCATGCAAATGCTAAAACCATATAAATACCATTTTCCTCAACTAGACTTCATAGTTCATACAATCAACAGACGTACATACAATCATATATTTTCATGTTTACAAACAGACCTCAACTGGACTTCATAGTTCATACAATCAACAGACGTACATACAATCATATTTCATGTTTACAAACAGACCTCAACTGGACTTCATAGTTCATACAATCAACAGACGTACATACAATCATATTTCATGTTTACAAACAGACCTCAACTGGACTTCATAGTTCATACAATCAACAGACGTACATACAATCATATTTCATGTTTACAAACAGATTTTGGAAGCATAGTTTTAAGATTTGAAAATGCAACTGTGAATTATTCTTCAGACTCCCACATGATACAGACTATGTATTCTATAGATATACTGAGTCTGACACAATTTTTTTTTTACTTATTGTCTCAGACAATTTTTTTTTTATTTAGGTCAGTGTTACTGTCAGCAAAAATGATTTTTGTAACTTTTAATAGCTTATACTTAATAAAGTATTGTGAATTCTTTTTTGTAAAAAGTTGACTGGGAATGCAATTTAATTAAATTACATTTAGATCGCTCTGGCGGGTCACGAGTGGCTGAGTTGGTCAGGCATCCGCCCCGGAATGGCACGAAAGGATGCGGGTTCGAGTCCCGCCTCATGATCGAATTTTTTCTATTCTTTATAAATTTAATTTTTAATTAAAATTAAAAGTAAATGTATTATTTTATCACAAGAAAACCTGTTAAATGTAAAATAATACAACATTTATTATTTAAATTACTCTTATCGTTTATCAGGAACACTCAATAGCAGGCATATTAGAATATGTTTATATACTTTAATACCAGTTTCCAGGTATCAAATTAAAACTTTAAAAATTAATTTAAAATTCTATAGATATAATCTAAACTCTAAAGCCTATGATAAGCAAATATCTAGTAAGATTTCATGCAAATATATTATCGTATGAGAGATTTATAGTATTTTTTCTTTATCTTGACATTATCAGAGTAACTGTTATCATTTACTCATTATTTAATCAAATTGATATTTTAACTATAAGGAAGTATTTGTGGCTATAAAATATTCAAGATAACACTTTAGTCTTAATATTTTGTACTTAGTGATTGAGACAACTTTGTCCAGTTTTATTTTGTCTAAATCCATACTAATATTATAAATGCGAAAGTAACTCTGTCTGTCTGTCTGTTACTCAATCACGCCTAAACTACTGAACCAATTTGCATGAAATTTGGTATGGAGATATTTTGATACCCGAGAAAGGACATAGGCTACCTTTTATTGCGAAATATGTACCACGGGCGAAGCCGGGGCGGACCACTAGTCACACATAAATTGGAACTAAACACATGAAAATCACAATTCATGAAAATTTAGATCATTTAAATCAGCAGATTCAAAAAAACAATTCTGTCGTCATTTAAACTCTTATAAATTAAATATTGGAAGTGAAGCTGTGAACTGTATAAATCGTAACCTCTCACACATATCTGATTGGAGTAAATCTTTTGGACTGAGTTTAAATCCTTCAAAATCTCAAACAATTATATTTGGCAGCCAAAGTCTCCTTTCTAGGATTAATTGGACGACTCTGCCACCGATTGTACTTGATGGTACTACTGTTCCTTACAGTAAATCTGTTAAAAATCTCGGTATTATACTAGACGAAACTTTGTCATGGTCTCAGCAGATTAAAAACATAAGTTCCAAAGTATTTGCTGCCGCCTCTAGTTTGCGTCGATTGCGTAATTTGCTTCCCATTCCCACCAAAATTTTGCTGGCCCAATCCTTACTTCTGCCAATCCTTGACTACGCTGACGTATGTCTTACTAATCTAACTCAAGAACAACTTAATAAACTTGAGCGGTTACAAAATTTTGCTGTGCGGTTCATTTATGGTCTGCGCAAGTATGACCATGTTTCGGAATTTCGGTCAAGACTTCAGTGGCTCCCCATCCGCTTCCGCCGGAATACACATATCCTTGCCTCTCTTTATTCCATTATCTTTAATCCCACATCACCTTCCTACTTAAAAGCTAATTTTGAATTCCTTGGCACTAGGAATACGAACTTACGATCAGCTGAAAATCTTACCCTTCATATACCTTCCCATTCTTCCAATTTTTTCCATTCTTCCTTTTCCGTTCAAGCAATCCGCTTGTGGAACTCCTTGCCAGTCACGATAAGAAAAGCACAGACCCTTCACTCCTTTAAAAGTCAATTGAAGAACTACTACCTTCGCTCGATCACTGACAAATCATTAAAATAAATCTAAATTTAAGCTTTCCATCTGTATAATTTTAATCTTATTGTAATATTAATGTATCAACTTATGTGTCCTTCATTATGTATAATACTTTTCTATGTTTACTCTTTCTTCTTTCCTTGTCTTACTCTACTCTTTAATTCTTGCTCACTATATCTATACATACATAGAGTTGCTTGGAAGAAATCGCTCACGAGCGATAAAGCCGCTCTTTGTACATCTATATTATAAGCTATCTTATCTATGTAACAAAATTTACTACTGTGTATGTACAATAAAGAGTATTTCATTCATTCATTCATTCATTATTAATTAATAATGTGTATGCACATAATATTATGTTAAACATGAACATGTTAATTAATATTTGATACCTGAATTGGCACCTTTCTGTGTTACTTTTTAAGTGTACCTAATAAGTAAAATATAATAATTCTAACTAACTAATAACATGCTAACGATTTCTTGTTCTAATCCTTTTAAGGAATCCCAAGAAATGCACGATTCCCATTTCAAAAAGCTGCAGCAACGTGTTTCTAATGATGCGATTAAAGAATGAAATTAATAAAAATAAATCGGGTTTCACATTCGGCAATTTACGAAAATTAAAATTTACGCCCCCAGACTTGTAACGTGAAAAATATTCGTGAATGAACCCACGTTTTTTCGACGAGTAATTGAAAGATTTGGCACTTACCTTTCTAATACATAGCGTAGACTTATAAAAGCAAGCGCTAACGGTATAGGAAAGAAAACATGCCGATGGTCCGTATAAATTACAGTCTTATCCGGGCCAGGCGCAATGTCAGCCCAAGTTGTATTAGGCGGTAACCAAACATATTCACTCCAAAATGTATTTATTACCGACTGAAGCATTATAACACGTACTGATCACTTTACTGAATTCACCACACAGTTCGTTTTAACGAAAATATAACTAAAAATAATAAATTACTTTTCACTACCGCAGGCGACCACCACATTCGTTTGACGGATAGTGATAGACAATCTAGAGACATTAGACATAAGTCATAACGGAAACAAATGTTGCCAGCTACTGCAGGTACATTCGGTCACTTCTGTCTTCATTTAAGTGTTAATTTTATAAAAATGTATTTTAAAACTGTAAAACTAAGTACCAATCTGACCTACCCATATTTTATTTATTTATTTTTGTCACACTAGCTGACCCAAAATCTATTGTAACTTGTAGGTACTGTATTCGCGCAAACTGTCAAACGCATGAGGTTGTACCCACAGATTAAGTATTAGTTACTACCTACCAAGGTTGTACGAATTTTATTTTTATTTTTGGCGCCAATTTCTTTAGCTTTTCTCAATTCTCTTTCCCTGGACAATAGGGAATACTTAGAAAATACAATTAAGAAGAGTTAGCAAAATCGGTCTTCCTAGACCTTGTTTACTCATTAGGTACCTATTTCATCATCATCAAGTTGGAATCATACTCCCACAATAATTTAGTGATCCTTGGCCAGAAATTTTTGAGATAACGTTTCACGAAGTGACATTAGAAAATTCATTAAAAATCAATGTTAAGTAAAGCAGTAGCACAGAATACATATAACTTTAATATTACATACATTTCTTCAGATATTTTCAATAAAGATCATACTTACATACTATATTTTGATATGGGTGAAAATTTTCTTATCGGAATTAGGGTAATCATACTATATTACTTACTCTGTGGGTAATCATAAAATGAAACAAACATGTCATACGTAGCATCAAATCTTTTATTTCCATCCTTTTTACTGCATACACAAAGTAATACAAGTGCGTAACAAAGCTCATCCATACATTTTCATTATGACGCTACAACACTTCCACTTCTTAAATAAAACTCAACAAAAAGCTCAAATTTCTTTCCCTAATAAAAAAAAAAACAATTTTTATTACTTTCAATAAATTTCTTTTCCGTAAATAATGGCTTTGAACACAATCAATAAAAATCTTTGGAATAAAAATTAATTAAGTATGTACTTAAATTATAAATCTCCATTTACCATAGTACCAAACATTTAACAATTCTCTATGTACTTCTAATTTATTTAAATCAACAATTATATAATTGGATTCACTATATAGTATTCATAAGACCGTATGTTGTCACTTGTACATTTTTTATTAAATTATAAGCCGCGCCATTAAAAAATAGTTTTTTTTCACATTTTTTCAATCTCTTTTCAAACTTATGTCTACATTATTATATGATTATTGTTCCAAGTTTGATCTTAATCTCGATATAATTAATTGTGCGCCTGCTATCAATGAACATGAGTACATATTATTTTTTGAGTGTTTACGTAATTTAATTTGAGGGAACTAAAATGTTTCAAGAATTCGGATGTTTTATTGTAAAATGATTTGGCACGGAGTTTTTATTTATTTATTATTGATTAACTTCATTAACGCTTTTAACAATTTTTTAATGGCGCTACTATCCCCAAATATTCATGATACCGTTCAATTACAAATAGCAAACGTACGCCTAATTACATTAATAATAATTATTACGATTAACATGTTAACAAAGGCACAGATACCTTAGCATATCTTCATTTTGTATATTTTACTCTAACCATAGGCGCCAAAAACTTCTTTTTACATAATATCCTCTTTCTTTTTATTAAAAATTAAAAAAAAGAAAAGCCTTCGTATAATTTGTTCACTGTTCCTTAAGGACGCTATAACGTATTTTTACAAAAACACGCTGTTTTTCGGTACCATTTTAACTTAAAGCAATTACACGTGAGAACATAGTAATATCTTAATTTAAAGATAATATATTCAGCTCTACGTTCATCTTATAAAAATTGTACGACGTCATACAAAATTGTCGCTGAAATACGTTTTTTCCATCACAATAAACGCATAAAATGCAAAAAAATGGGGTCTAAACCGGTACCATTTTAGGAAAATTAAGAGCCTAATCTATCTTCTTAACTATATCTTATTGAGGGATATATAGTCCTTTATATATGGTGTAATTTTTATGAATCTAAATCAAAATTTTATTTCAATAATGAGCTAAATTAAAAATACTTGTCGATTTCTTCATACATTTTGTTCTCGCGGTTCGTCAGACCGCGCTCAGAAGCGCTCTTGGAAGGACGGGTGTATCGCTCCTCGTGCCAAAAATAAAATCGAAATAAAAAAGAATATTGTGCGTGCACTGTCTTTTTCGTGATTTGAAATATTTGATACTTTTTATGAGTAAACTGTATAAGTTTCATATTCCAATTATTTGTAATTTAAAATTATGTTTTTTAAATTACCTTGCCTGAGATCCTCTTTTTTATGGGTTGTTGAATAGATTGGTGGGGTAAAACAATTCAAGATGGCGTCGATGAAAATTTGGCTTTTTTTCGTGATGGGTGTCATTTTCATAGTTTTTGGGGTAGCTATTACCGAATATGAGGTCAAAACTGAAATCCAAGATGGCGCCGACGAAAATTTTACATCTTTTCGTCATGGGTGTCATTTTCATGGTTTTTGGGGTAGCTATTAACGAATATGAGGTCAAAACTATAATCCAAGATGGCGCCGACAAAAATTTTACAACTTTTCGTCATGGGTGTCATTTTCATGGTTTTTGGGGTAGCTATTAACCAATATGAGGTCAAAACTGAAATCCAAGATGGCGCCGACGAAAATTTTACATCTTTTCGTCATGGGTGTCATTTTCATGGTTTTTGGGGTAGCTATTAACGAATATGAGGTCAAAACTATAATCCAAGATGGCGCCGACAAAAATTTTACATGTTTTCGTCATGGGTGTCATTTTCATGGTTTTTGGGGTAGCTATTAACCAATATGAGGTCAAAACTGAAATCCAAGATGGCGCCGACGAAAATTTTACATCTTTTCGTCATGGGTGTCATTTTCATGGTTTTTGGGGTAGCTATTATCGAATATGAGGTCAAAACTATAATCCAAGATGGCGCCGACGAAAAATTTGACATCTTTTCATCATGGGTGTCATTTTCATGGTTTTTGGGATAGCTATTAACGAATATGAGGTCAAAACTATAATCCAAGATGGCGCTGACGAAAATTTGACATTTTTCGTGATGGGTGTCATTTTCATGGTTTTTGGGGTAGCTATTAACGAATATGAGGTCAAAACTAAAATCCAAGATGGTCGTCGAATTTCAAGATCGCGTCATGGTAATACTGTCGCGTTATGGAGCAAGGCGGCGATTTTGGTATCTATGAATCTCGCCAAAGAAGTTTCACTTCTGACACGTTTTCTCGGCACACACGTTCTTTTTTATTTTATTCTCTTCGTTTAAATGTTTTAGATAAACTTTATTTTAAATAAAGTTTAGCGAATATATTTAAAGAATATATTTAAAGTTACTAATATCTGTCAGAATATTAACATGATTGCCACAGAGTTGCGTTTTATATTAAATTTCTAAATATGCATTTCAATGTTCTTTAAAATTGTTTTTTTTAAGACTTTCTACAAAACTGTGGTTGTTAACGTTTTTGTTATTTTATTTAAGTTTACTTTAAAGGAGTAAGAAAAATATACCTAATTATCGACGGTTACATTGGGGATTTGGTAATAGCTGTCTCAAAAACCTTGAAAATGACACCCATGCCGAAAAGATGTAAAGTTTCGTCGACACCATCTTGGATTTTAGTTTTGACCTCATATTGGTTAATAGATACCCCAAAAACCATGAAAATGACACCCATGACGAAAATATGTAAAATTTTCGTCGGCGCCATCTTGGATTTTAGTTTTGACCTCATATTCGTTAATAGCTACCCCAATAACCATGAAAATGACACCCGTGACGAAATGATGTAAAATTTTCGTCGGCGCCATCTTCGATTTTAGTTTTGACCTCATATTGGTTAATAGCTACCCCAAAAACCATGAAAATGACACCCATGTCGAAAAGATGTAAAATTTTCGTCGGCGCCATCTTGGATTTTAGTTTTGACCTCATATTCGTTAATAGCTACCCCAATAACCATGAAAATGACACCCATGAAGAAAATATATAAAATTTTTGTCGGCGCCATCTTGGATTTTAGTTTTGACCTCATATTGGTTAATAGCTACCCCAAAAACCATGAAAATGACACCCGTGACGAAATGATGTCAAATTGTCGTCGGCGCCATTTTGGATTTTAGATTTGACCTCATATTGATTAATACTTATTTAATAGCTACTCCAACTCCTTGAAAATGACACCCATGACGAAAAGATTTCAAATTTTCGTCGGTGCCATCTTGGATTTTAGTTTTGACCTCATATTGGTTAATAGCTACCCCAAAAACCACCCACATTTGCAAATGTGTTTGCTACTTAGGAAAAGTTCATATTTAAAGATATAGGTAATGTGAATGTGTGGTAACGAATTTAATTTATTTCATTCCGACTGTTTCTCGGAATAACATACATTTACTAAGAATTGCTTACAATGCCGGGTTTAATATATTGCCGGTAACATATAATATTATGTATGATAATAATTCTTAAAAAAGTATTTTATACATTTCTTAAAAAGCTTCGATATTGTATACAATAATACAATTCATATTCAAATTGTTGTAAAATAGTCACACTTTTTTAAGTTGGTTGAATACACTAAAATACTTATAAGGATCGTACCTACTAATAATAGTAACAAAATGAATTTTTAAAGTTCCCAGTAATCTTCTGGAATCAATTTCAATAAAAATATTAAAAAAAAAAATATCAAGTATGAAGATGGTCTATAAAATGGAATGCGCTATGTTTACGTGAGCGCGATGTTCCCGCGAACCACGTGGCGACGTTAGATACCTAAATTTGAGTAACGCAGATTTGTGACAGCGTCCTTAAGGACAAGAAAGTACAATTTGTATAATAAAATTAAATCTATGCGCATTAAGTTTCTTTGGTCTGCGCTGGCACAACATGTCTCATTGAACTTAGATACAAAATAACGTAAGGGGTTCCGTCTACAATATTTTCGAGAAAATATTGGGAAAAAATTAAGTATGCAAGTAAAGACTAACAAATTTACCTAAATACAACCGTAATATATTTATAATCAATAACATTACCTAACTATTTGTATCCTATGAAAGCGTCTTTGGGGTGATTTAGCAAATTACCTACTTACCTAACTATATAACGTGCGAAGATTTTTATATCAATTGATATGGACTTTTTGGTACTATTTTATCGTATGATTGTTATCATACCAAAAGCGTACTCGAAAACTTGTATAGACCTAATGCACAAACATAGTGCCATCTCTCTTTAACTTATTTAAATTTCTATTTGAATAATAATTACGAAAGAAACAACATGTTTGTTAAGCTCGATGCATACTTTCAAATGCGTCTTTGCCTTGCGACATTTAGTGTGTATAATATAACAAAAAAATAAAAATAAATAAACAACTAAGTTTATAAAACAACGCGGTAACATACTTTCTGATAAGTATGTGTTTAAGGGCATGCATACTTGTTCTTTGAAGAATAATTATATCTAAGGGGAGGAAAGATTATGAATTATTTATAAATTATTAAGATAAAATGATATATTTATGTTGTCAATCTTACAACGAGTAGCGCAACGCCTCAATTTGATATATTTTCAAACTATAATTTTATATTTTTTTAGCATAACTTTGCCTTAAGGCGACTACACCACCGAAACTAGCGCCCCCCCAACATTTTATTTTTTTACTCCTAAACCAGATCAAATTTAAAAAATCTAGCTCGGTACTTTGCTAGTATATTACTTGTAGTATTTTTGGTATTACTTTTCATTATTTTGCATTCGGTAAATTAGGAGAACTTTTGATTACCGCCAAAAGTGGCCACTTTTGGCGGTAATCAAAAGTTCTCTAGAATAATGAACAGTTAGAATAGTGAAAAGTAATACCAAAAATACTACAAGTAATATACTAGCAAAGTACCGAGCTAGATTTTTTAAATTTGATCTGGTTAAGGAGTAAAAAAATAAAATGTTCGGTGGCGCTAGTTTCGGTTGTGTAGGCCTCTTAAGATGTAGGCTTGTTCACTTTTTTTCTTTAAGCAGTTTAGTAATTGTTCGTCAGTTTTATTATTATATAGAGCTTTTAATAAATTTAAATTTTAATAAATAATAATTTTTTTTTAATAAATTATTATGTTATGGTATAATAATAGCGTACTACCTTTAACACGTTGTTTATAGAAATTAAGTCCAAATGGTCCCGCTAAAATTAATTAAAATGCTAACATTTTTAATAAATGCTGGTACAATTAGTTTAGTACGTGATAAATAAATAATAAAAATAAATTAAAAAATATTAAAACAAGCTCTCAACACTCGACATTAAGCGACCTTAGGAGATAAATCTCAGTTTTAAACAAAACTATAAACTCACAGTTTCATACAAAAAACAACCCTAACTAAAGTACTTAAAGTCTAATTTGTGTTCATTTGTGACAATCGTAATGTATAATTGTATATATTTTTTTTATTATTTGTACGACTGTGCGTGTATAGTTTTAACTTTTGATTTGAATAAAAATAACAAATGTTACAAATAAAGAAAAAATATTGCAAGTATAATCCCATTCCCTAAGAGTTCTTACAGACGAACGGCAGAACGGCAAGTTGTGAACGGCTTACTTCACAACTTGCCGTTCATCTGTAAGAACTCTAAACCATTCATCAAAGCTATTTCGGTTATTATTTTAAAATGAGAACTAGTCGTATTGATATCATATTAAATGTGATATGAAAGATTTGAAAATTAAGTTTAATTTATAATTTGATTCACCAAAATAGCTTTAAATAACTTTTTCCAGTAGAATGACGCATGACCGAATTGTTGCTATATGTTTAACATTGAGATATACATATGGAGACGACACCGCCTACATCACTTATGTTCCGCTCAACATACGCCATATGGCGTAACTGCACGCTCATTTTTTATTTGTTTTAAAGTGAAACGCATCAAATAAGGCTTCGTATGAGTTACGATATTGCACAAATAATACGGAAAAGTGCAAAGGAATAACTTTCATCGGTAAGTACCTAACTAGATAATAATTTTTAAAACATAGTTAGAGCAAAAAAATTGCGCACAGATTTTGTTCGTGGTGTCTCCTCCATACGTAGTATCTCAATGATATTTAATTATTTTTTTATTAAGCTAATAGAATTATTAAATATACTGGACTTAATTATCTTTATGATCTCAATATAATTATTTGGTGTTCATAAAAAGGCCAAATTATTAATCTCTCACAACACAAAATAGTAAAAATAGACAATTTTTAAACCAAGTTAAATAAAAGTACACAGTAATATTTTAAGTTGGCAACATTTTTTTAAATGCTGCCCGAAAGCTTTGTATCCATGGCCGATAAAACTTATATAAAAAAATAGTAACTCAGTACATGTTCAAGATCAACTCTTGCAAGAAAAATAATAGTAATTTTAATACGTATAACACGTAAAAACCTTTGCGAAACGTTCGAATCCTTTGAAGATGTTTATTTCTCCCTGGAATAAGAAAAATAATTATTTGAATAACTGTAAAAGTCATCATTTATATTAGATACGATTATAAAACAGACCATGTCTTAGTAGAGTTTTATACAATTATGAGCATCAAATTCTAAATAAGAACCCCATCAAATTGTATAATGCTGTATGCAACAAACTAAAAATTTTCAATATTTATTTTTTATCAAAACTTTATTTTTTGCACGTTTAATTAAATCAGGATGCAGGCATAATGATCGATTCTTCTTATTCTTTAAAGCAAAAAATATATTTATAAACCATTTTCATAAATATAACAAAAAATAAATAAAAATAACAAAAAACAAAGGTGGGAGGTATCAAGGGACACCCGGATAGAACGAAGTTACTAAAATAAATGGCTCGCTTTCTATGAGAGAGCTCTACAACTATAGCGAAAAATGTCGTTACAACTTTTGGCCTTAATTCTATCTAGCCTTACTTTCGCAACGCGCGAAAAGGAATTTCTTCCCAAAAAAAAACATACAAACAAACACTTACTTCCTACGACTCAATCTATTGGGAGTACTGTGGTTCGACTGATGCGAACTTTCGCTAACGTCTGAGCTCGAACTGCGTATGTCGCCTTCCATCTGTAATATTTTATTAATATATCTTTTATTATAATTCTTTTTTTTTTAAATTTCTTTATCGGGGTTGGAAAAAATTTAGTGTAACATTTTTTCGTTACGCGTGACATTTTTCCGTTACATCTTTTTCTTATGCCTACCACGCGGGATTCGGTATTTCTGTAAAGTTGCAAATAATAAATTATTTTTTGAAAAATAAGCTCATAAAGAAGTTTCACTTCTTACGTGTGTACACTAGTACACGCACACATTTTTATTTGTTATAAAGTATTAAGTAGATCGTATCGAGGCTTCGCATATGTGGATAAAAAGAAAATAAAAATTTTATTAAACCTGGGGATATGTTATGTAAAGCTTATAAAAAATACTACAGAAAAAAATCTGTTTTTAGAGAAAAGCAAAAGGGCCTAACATTTTTTAGGTTGCTTTGCACTGTGCAATTATTTTTTTATACAAAATGATTTTTGATGACAATGGGCCAACTGATAATTGTCTCGCAGCCTTAATTTATAGTAACAATGAAATAAATAAACATCAAATAGGCTTCGGAACATTATCAGTAAGTATTTAAAAACTACCCTACTTTTTCCATTAATTAATTATTTCATGTATGACGTCACAATCTTACCTTCCCCGCGTTAATGGCCTTATACGCGACTTGCAGTATCAGCCACGTCCAGACCATGTGAAGGCACAATAATAGACAAAGCAGGGAGTTGAATATATAGTACGCGGCGAACATCGGCAACAGCATGGGCGCTCTTATTGATGTACTGGAATTGTAAATAATAATGTTTTATTTTTATACACACGTACACACATTTACACGCACTCACACGCACTCATCCACGTACGCACACGTACACGTTCTTACTTCAATTTAATAAAAAGTCAGCCTAATATAAGTTTTTATACTTAGACCATGGGTAGGAGTTGTGCATGTGCATGTGATTATTACAGTCTACCAAATTTGATCATGACACCCACTTTGGATACATTTAATTTCGTTCGTGTATATTTTTAAACAAATACTATAAATTTTGAATAGTCATTAGTAGGCAACTTTTCATAATAATTTAATTAGGTGATGAAAGAATTCGTCAATTCGTTATCAGGAAATCAAACGGAAGTGATAGTGTAAGGCGGTGTGTATATTTTTCAGAGAAATTAAGATTGCATTAAATTTTTCACGTTTCTAAGAAACCGCTAAAAATAGGCCAATAATAATCTATAATAATATTAAAATCTATACTAGTATTATAAAGCTGAAGAGTTTGTTTGTTTGTTTGAACGCGCTAATCTCAGTCAACTGGTCCGATTTAAAAAATTATTTCGGTGTTAGATAGCCCATTTATCGAGGAAGGCTATAATCTATATATCATCACGCTCAGACCAACAGGAGCAGAGCAACGCGGGTAAAACCGCGGGGCACAGTTAGTAATATTATAAATACTTGACTAACTATTTTATCACCTGTAATACTAGGAAATGTATAAATTGAAATAACACTATCTGTTTCAGGTAGCAATCCATTGCTTTTAAATACAAACACACATTTCCTAGAAAATTATACATATTTCATAGAATAACGTTGCCTTATAGTCATTTAGAACTATCTTCGTCCCGCGGTTTCACCCGCAAAAATGAGTTTTCTTTTTATCCTAATGTTACCTTTAACATCAGCAATCTGTCAATGTCTCAAATCCCGACAAAGTCTTTCCAGCCTTTCCAGAGATTAGCCGGAACAAAATTAAAAAAAACATTTTGGTTCAGTTGCGACAAATTTGCCCTGCCTGTTAAAACCTTACCCTTTCCTTATATCCTAAATTTTACTTTTTTCCTTACCTCCATATAATGTAGAACGGATATATCCCTAATCTAGTGATGATCCACAGGACGGTGAATATTGTGAATATCACATCGCAGAACTTTTGATAGTTCGCGTACTTCGCTGCTTTGGCTGCCTGAAATTAACACCAAAATATCGTCATATAACATCCTTAAATTCTTATTGCTCTTCTAGCTTCAAAGAAAAACGTACGGAAATCGAGGAATTAGATAAGAGGATAAGATAAAGAACTGCGTGCAATAGAAGATATACAAGTTATACTATTGTTTATCTATAACTTATCTACTATATACTACTACTTTGAAACAAGGATCAATTACTCTTGGTCCTGAATGTGCAATTACAAGAAAAAGGACCAAGATTAATTGACCCTTGAATGTGAATGTTCATGAGGTCGGAATCGAGTAAGTGAAGCTTCACTAAGTAGTTGGATTTATTTGTATCTTAGTTGTTAATAGTGATAAAGAATAGATGTCCCACTATCTAGTAAGACTTATTATGAGAAAAGAGTTGTAGTTTGAAGTTTAAAACTGACAAAATGCAATCTGATGTTGTGCGGAAAACTTCCGTATAACACGACTAACTAGGAAGATTTAAGTGTATTCGCTTTTCTGGCGTATTTTCCACGAGTACAATACGCGAAGTCATTAGTAAAAAAGTTTTAATTTGACTCTTTTTAGCGCATATGCGGTTTTGGTTCGTATTCTCTTAACGTCGATTGTGAAAGTATGTTCGTCTAATTATCCAAACAAAGCATGTTTACTGCGAATGTTTGTGCATTTATTTATTCCTTCATTTAAATTAGAATTCTGGGAGACTCAGTGAGATGTGATCAACGAGACACATCAACTAAACAGATAAGAATAAATAACTTAAAGACTCCATTCATTCTTTGGACTGAATTTGCATTTTTTTACATTTTTTTTAATAAAAATATTTCAACAATCTCCAAATTATAATTGTACCGTAAAAACGTCTCTTTGTACTAACATAATTGAGACTTTGCTGACGAAAACACATCACATACACAATCGCTTAACAAAATTCTTCAACACTCATTACATCTGGCGAAAGTTGAAAAAATTACCTCTAAGAATATATCAGCACAATCATGGACCAGCAACACTAGTGTCCCGATCCTGTGCAAGTTGCAGACCCACGAGAAGGAGAGCAGCGCGATGGTGGCGATGTGGTGCACGAACATCTGCCAGAAGTCCTTGCGTCGGACGTCCCAGAATTGGGACAGCGTTAATGACCAATAGAAGGCAGATGATATCATGTAGTACCACCACACATCGCTCGTTACGCCCTGTGGAAAGAACACGAGAGCTATTTTCTTGAAAATGGCATAGAGAGCACAATGGGTAACTTACAAAAAGAAGTTTCGTAACTATAGTAAAATTTACTTAAGAAATATAGAGATAGTGGGAGTACTAACAAAGTTATTAATAAGTTTTTCTGGTGATTCTGTCACTTCTTTGTTGTGAGTTTAGTTCGTATATATTATTATACATGAGCTAAACTGACTGTAAACATTACCTATTCATATTATGCAAATAAATCATGAATGTGTCTGCTCAATCACTCACCTGATGGGGATATCCAATATAACACTGGTCAATATCCCATAACCATTCTTTATCCCACAGGATAAACATTCCATACGAGAAGCTGTACAGGTAGAAGGAACACCTCCACAGGTTCTCGCAGAACTTGACGAGCGTGGAGGGCTTGTCTTGGCTCCGGCGGAGCCGCCACCAGCGCTCCACTTGCCGCTCCGTCATGTCCAGCTGCTTTGCTAACGCACATAGCTGCAGATGAAAGTAGGATATTGGCACAATTCATTTCAAAAGATGGAAGAATTACAATAAAAATTAAAATATGAATAAGGAAATATGCTGAGTGCGTATCATTAAAAAGCAGTACATGTAAATAGCTAAAACATCTAGGATTCTACTGAATAATCTATTACACTTTAAAGTATAGCATGATTAAGGGCAAATTGCAGATAATACAATACCTAGCAAAGCAAATTTAAGGTAAGAATAATTGTTTAATATAAATTGCAATCATATTTCTTTAAAGCTCATCTACATGATTATTATTTAATACCATATGACGACGCAAAAAGTAAAATATAAAATCAAACATAATTACATACGAAAACATACATTAACATGTCTGCAGATGCAGACGTTTTAATTTACTTTATTTCAGTATGTGCTAATGAGGTTGCAACATGTTTTGCTTTTTATATGTTGTATAATTATTATTTAAAACATATTTTTAGCATTAATTTTAATTTTACCTAATGTCTGTCTGGTACTCAATCACGCCTAAACTACTGAACCAATTTTCATGAAATTTGGTATGGAGATATTTTGATACCCGAGAAAGGACATAGGCTACTTTTTATCCCGGGAAAATGACGCAATCCCGGAAATCCCACGGGAACGGGAACTATAGGGGTTTTTCTTTGACTGCGCGGACGAAGCCGCGGGCAGAAACCTAGTAAGAAATAATTAAACAGTGCTTCAGTTAGGTCTGGATCATCATATCTTATCCTCAGATAGATCCGAGGATGTGAAATGATTCATAAAAATATACATGAAGAAGAGTATGATGTAGTTACCACCTACCTACAAGCGAAACCAATCTAATCTCAAGCGAGATTTTCCTTTTTTCAGAAATCTTTTCGCAAAAATTGAGAATTTACTTGAAAAATTGATAGGCACGTGTTTCGTATTTTAAAAATGTTATCAAAAGAACGCAGAGAAACACCTGATACTGGTTATCGCCCATTCATTCTCGCTATCAATATGGGACAGAAGATTTGCTTATCAACGCAGCCTATGATTATAACATGCCTTCGTCACTTTGACAATAAAAGCGCAATATGTGTAATCCTCGATTATCTGTGTTATATTTTCTGTTAAGTATCTGCTGACGTCATCATGGAAGGGAGTTACGCCCTGATTCTGATTGCCATATCTACATAGCTTCGATATTGTGTTCTTGATATTTCCGAATTATTTTAACATGTTCAGTATTTCAAAATTACAGATAACATATATGGGTTTCAGTGCAGTCCTTCTTAACAGGAAATACGACGAATATTATTACACTTTTACGGATATAGAACCCAGGTAATTTTATGCTTTGTGAGATATGTGACATTTGAGAATCGAATTTAGATTAATTAATAACGCAAAAGTAGATATTATATGCTATAAAGCCTGTGTTGCTTTAGCCAGTTAAATAAAGTTCAAAATAATCACTAAAACATAAACAGAGCAAAATTATAAATATATGATCTTTATCCTGTTAATGAAAAACAGCCCGTAATCGTTATCTTCGTTCCCAAAGGAGATAAATGACAAATGTTTTGGCCGGAAGTTCGGACATATTAGGTACAGAATCATTCACAATTACTCATAAACATTTTAACAACATTTTATTCTAGTGCAGTCTGCAGAAGAAATTGACCTACAATTACAGGATTATATGGAATACCATATAAACTAGCATATAAGTATTAAGTCGTCAGGGTCAAATTACTAGGACAATGTGGCAAAATGTAATAGTGACATTATGTAGGAAATATGTTTCCGCAACACGACATTCTAATCTGAATAATGGATAGCAGTTTCAATCGAAGCATGCAACTTTTGAATATTAATTATGTGCAGCAGCAGCCTTAGTCAAAGTTCGCGGCTTTTAACAGCTTTTAAATTTATACTGCAGTAATTATAAATTTAGAAATTTTGGTGCAAGTAATTAATGTATGTAATAAAGTAAAATATAAAAATTCAACCGGACGAATTGGTAAGACAGGTGTGATAAAATTTAATCTAAAATAGATATAATGTGAAGGAATTTTGAGAATAATCTCAGATTATAAAATCTACGTATAAATATATATCGAATTGAATTCAATAACTCAAGCATCCATGCTACCGCAAAATAAAATACAATCACCACTAAGCATAACACATTTACATCACAGCTGGATCTGAAACCCTGAAAGCAAGTGCACACACGACTTCATTTCCAACGTTTATTGGAGGTGCTTACGAAAGTGGGTCGTAAGCCAAGGTCTGTTTTAGTACTCGCCGTGATAATTGGTCGCTCAATGAACGCACATTGTGCTAAACGTCGAGATTTCTAAACTACACAGAATCCAATAGCTGCGTTAATTGCGCGCTATTGCCAGCCGCTTCGAAGGACCAAAAGCTCTTTTGTGTATAATGCGCTAGTACTAAGTGGAGCACTAAACGCTCACGTGTAAGGAATTCGGTGATTTTAAATATGTTAGAATATCGTTATCCAGTGAAGCAATGCAACTATTAAAAAGACACAAATAAATTTTATTAGATTAAGATCCACCTACGACAACGATGAATTCAACGACAATACAAGATTGAGCAGCGGCTTCTCTATTTAACTTTTACGACTTTAAATTCTCGATGTTCTCCAGGAAAGAGGTAAATATGTACAACATACATTAGCAATCTCGTGCAAAATATACCGAATCCATAACATTCTGCAATTCCACATCCCACTACCCATTATAGCTCATCAACCGTCCAAGTGATTTATACTTCCGTCAGACGCCACATCCCAAACAAACATTAAGATTTTAGACACATCAGAAAACTTTGACGATAGTAAATCTTTCACTATTTATCTTGTAAGCTCCAGTGTCTAAGTGTCTCTAATTTCTCGTAAAGAGGCCACGGCCACGCGCGGTTAAATCATGTATGAATTGTTGTAAATTGGGTTTATAAATCGCTATCTAAATTGTTTAAAAATTGCTTTATTACGGCACAATTGAAAGAGATATATGTAGATATGAAATTGTCGAAAATGCCTGGAACACGAATTTTCTTTCGAGTCAAGAATTTTATATATATACTAGCGGTCCGCCCCGGCTTCGCCCGTGGTACATATGAAAAATAGATGTTGGCCGATTCTCAGACTAACCCGATATGCACAGAAAATTTCATGAGAATCGGTCCAGCCGTTTCGGAGGAGTATGGCAACGAAAATTGTGACACGAGAATTTTATATATTAGATAAATAAGTGGGTTTGAACTGATTGGTATAATGATCACGTTTTATGATCCTACATTAATTTCAAGATCACTATAAAAATAGACGGAAATACGTTCCAGTTTGAGTGACTTTGGCTTTTTAAAATGATTAAGAAATCATACTACAACCAGTCAATATTTAGCTTATTCCGTTTATATGCGGAAACTGTTCATAGAAAAAACAAATAGATACTATATTATTTCAACTTCCAAGACCCTCTCCAACTCCAAGAGAAAAAAATTCGTTTACAAAAAATAAAACAGTTACATTTGGTCCAATGAATAAAGTTCCCTTTGAGTGAACATGCAGCTCCGTTATAATAATATGCATAATCAAGAACCGTATTATCTTTAGTAATTTACTATTTAACTGCTTCATTAATCTCAACGATGCTCATAAGGACGACCGTTTTATCATTTACACTTACATAGTTAATTGGAGTTTTAGAGTACTTTCGTTAAGTTTATGTAGTTCTAGAATAATGTGAGGCACATTTTTAACAGACTTCAAAAAAAAGGAGGAGGTTATCAATTCGGCCGGTATGTTTTTTTTTTATGTATGTACACCGATTACTCCGAGGTTTCTGAACCGATTTACGTGATTCTTTTTTTGTTCGATGCGGGATGGTGTCGAATTGGTCCCATAAAAATTTTATCCTGATAGGCCCAGTAGTTTTTATTTTATGAGCATTTTTGTATTTATTTGTAAATGTTGCAAGTGCAAGTTTGAAGTCGGTTGTTTTTAACGCAGTTATCACTTGTGCACAATCTGCTACATTTATATCTTTTATTTTCTTAAAACTAATATTCATTTCTAAATAGTGCATATTTAATATAGCTATAAAATATTATAGGGATGCGGAAACGACTTTAGTGAATTTTAAAATAATTTTGTGCCCACTGCGTCACATCTATTATAAAATGATGTTTCATGATAGAAAATTAGAAATAACGTATCTCGAGTATTATCAGAAATTACATAATCCTGTTACTTTTATTCCCACAACGTTTCATATATGCACACATGAACCAACATACAGCTTACAGATGCATTGCCACTAATATGATTGAAATTGCGCAAGTTTTGCGTGCCATTCACACGGCAAATCTTCGACACGTGGATCGCGAGTATCAGATAATAAATCGATAACTGTATTAACATGATTGTACAATTGCGTTAATTCAATACGTTGGAAAAATTACTAATCATTACGTACTTTCTCTTGAAGATGCTATATTCAATTTGTCTTGGTATTTTCTTGTGTTTGATTTTTAGCGTGACTACGGTCTCTGCCTTGGTCTCTGCAAAGTGTGCGAAACGTCGGGATAATAATATAATAATCCGTTAAAATCTTTTGAAGCGAAACTTCTAAAGGCGCGTTAAGAGTAAAATTACAAGGTCACGTCATGGAAATACCGTCACGTCATGGAGTAAGGCGACGATTTTCGTATCTTTGAATACCTATTGTCCAAGAAGCTTCACATCTGACTTTTTTTCTTTTGTTTTTCTTAGTTTGCAAATCGGGTGGTAAATATTTAGCGTAAGTAGGTCAAATATACGCTAATCCGCATCCATCCGCGATCCGCATTCAGATGTGACGTAGGAACGAAAATGAAAGCGCCCCTGTCCAGCTCTACTGCAGAATGTCTTTTTACTTGCTTTTTTATTTTCTTATATTTAGGGCGATTCACAGCGTCTTTAGGTTATTAAAAGATTGCAATATACAAAAAACCTTTCAAACAACATTTATTTATTCAATTAGACTTCTCTAAGAAACACTTTTGAATCGTAATAGCATAGTTCTTCCATTTACCACGGATTCGGAAAACAGCTTCAATTTATTTATTTGGTTTACCAACGTTTCTATGAAGAACAACCGGCATGAAGGAGAGCTTTAAAAATCATTTTAATATTATAATTTTATGTCTCATGTTTTACTGCAGATCAAAAACTTCGAGTGAAATATAACCGAAGTTAGCGCCTTATATGAAATGATTTATTTACTCAATTTTAGGATACAAAAATTCGGTTCTTATGTATGGGCTTTTCCATTGACTGAACCATCTCCACTTTGAAAGCCGTCATTATTTTCATTACCATACGTTTATTCTCTAGATACGCTTACGCATTCCATGCTTCAATTAACGTAATTAAAGTGGACCGTAAAAATGATTAAACACATTAATACAAGCACTATACATACAGCATTACAAATAACATCTTGGAGCTCTAATTAAACAATACAACACTTGCTCCTAATTCGTTTGGGCGTTTGAAATCGCCGCGATTTTAGTTTGGACTTTTTTTAAAGTGAAGGGTTCAGTTCCATTTTATTGATATTGAAGTATCTCTAAACTCAAACATTTATTTATCCAATTAGACTTTTCATAAAAGCACTTTTGAGTCGTCATGACATTTTTTAACATTAAAATTCTGAACTTCTAAATATTGGTATTGCGAAAGGATAACTTTTCCAAATTGGAAATTATATTGCCCCTAAAAAACGCTATTAACGCACAAATTTGCTATGGAAACTGAAGATCCAATAATACAAAGATATTAAGTAAACACATAAATATCAGGCGTATTTATACTACAGTATGCACAATCTGTAATTCATCGCAATATGCAACTAGAGCAGCACCCAGAACCCACACCAGTCACCAGTCACAAATAAATTCGGCAAATTGTTTCTTCTCTTGTAAATTTTGATTGATTGTTTCTGCCTACAATCTAAGTATCTTAGGAATAATTATTTTTGTGTTGAATTATCGAAAAAGATTAGGCTGTATAACGTAATGCTATGACCAATCGGAGCATTGATAAAGATATTTAGAAAAGTTAGAAAAATATCCTTTTGAGACCAGGCGAAGTTGTCTCATGTATAGCATAGTTTAAAATGGAACCTACACTTTTAATAAGCTTGGGTCACTTAATTCCTGAACCAGTATTCAAAATACTGGATCACAAAAATGCAGTAACAATTAAAAAACTCTTTCTCAAACAAAACAAATTATAAGTAGGTATAATTGGCTTCAATACGAAGAAATTTTACGCACTATATCCTCCACACACTGGGCATTTAAAAGCGGATATGTGGTAAAGCAGAGCTTAATTAAAAAGTGCAGGAATACTAACCGTTCCGCAATTAGGCGGGATTCACACAGAGCGAGCTGCCGCGCGAAGCAATAAGCAATTGCTATGCGAAGTTGCTGCAACTTGCCTTGTGGGCGGCTCGAGTGAATAAATTTACGTCAAACGAGCTTTCCTCGGCTGAGCCATGTCCACACAGACCGAGCTGTTTCGGGCACTAATTTAAACTCAAACTCAAACATTAATTATTAATTCAATTAGACTTCTCATTTCTACGGAGAAGAAGCGGCAAGAATCTGCAAAGTTTCTTTTTAAAATCATGACCATATTACATTTTATTTTTAGATGATATGCTAAAGAACTGTCCTGTGTTTTGTGGTGTTGGTAATTGCTTCACGAGGCTGCTCGCTCTGTGTGGACTTGCCTAAAGCGCTAGTGCGAATGAGGCCGATGAGTTTGAAGGGCCTTCAGAGCAGTGGCATTTATTAAATCGTATATTTCAGAAATGCGCATTAATTTCTTACACAATGTATATAATATTATGGAAGAACATATGAATGGAAATTTGATTTTGAATATGTTGGTAAGGGCTAAACTGATTCTTTTTAACAGTAGAAGGGATTCTTTATTCCTCAGTTTGAACTTTGAACAGCTAATTTTTAGTTAAAAAATCTAGTTATAATATAAAATTATACTAGTACCTACTTAGCAATATGGATTCATGAAAACGCATAAAATTAATTATTAATTTTAATCAAATAAAATTAAAAACAAATTAATAATTAATAAATCAAGATTATATTATACAGTATTAAATTGAATCCCCTTTTAATTGTCGTTACAATTTTAACGACACTAATAAAATAGTAATAAAAATCAATAACATATTGTTAGCACAGTATGGGAAAAAATATGTCAATTACATCATAGAATCAACTAGTAGACAATTGAGACAATCATCATCAATACAACGGGGCATGTGATGAAAACAATTTGTTTCGTCATATTTTATAGATAAAAATCGTACGTATACAGTAGTCAGTAAGCACGGTCGATTTTATTTTTTTTAATTTTTTTTAGTGACCAGCCAGCAAAGTATGCTATCCAACTTTGAGTACTTGATGAGGTAATTTAAAAGATGTCCGTGCGGTAAAAATCGTGCGGCTCTAGTCAATCGTGTAAACCTTACTACATATAATAATACTTAACTTTTATTTTTAACTAAACTCAACCCAATCATGAAGAAGCGCTTAGTCTTGTATACTTCTCATAATCAATAGTATTCGCATATGTACTACTACGAAGACATGACTTATCAGCAACATCGTGACACCTTCGACATTTCAAGTTCGTGTGCAAACATTACAGAAACACTTTAAACTATCTACTTGGCGGTTTGGCGCACCTACTAACTGTAATTCGTTTGCTAGTTTTAAAATATTAGTAAAATTTTCGAGAAGGTATTTTTCAGAGGCTTTATTCGAAATAATCAAACGCGACTTAGATTAATAAATAAAATATATATAGTTTTTACCACCTTACGGCGACATACAATGATATTTATAAATGTTTGTACATACGTTTTTTAAGAAAAAAGTAACAAAGTTTTTGAGCGTTATTGTAAGTGTACTAAACGCATTCTCAAACAATGAATAACTACACTAAAAATATAAAATTGTATAAAGAACTAACTACGTTAATAAATACAAATAAAGAATTGCTCAGTAATTCCCATGCGGGTCGTCAATTATAATTTATTGATTTAGACCTCTTAATATGTATTAATGAACCCCTATCAGATTTCATACAACACTTTTCTCGTCTGATTTCTTGATAACTTTCTAATATGCCTGCATATTACTACTTACTACTTTATTATTAAAAAAAATCGTATTTTTATAACTGTATGGTAGACACCTTAAACGTAGACACCTATAATAAAAGAATCTTTGATAGATTTAATACAATTGTATATACATTTAAGAATTCAGTTTACTTTTAGTATTCTTTACTAACATTTAGATTGAAATTATTTGCAACCGAACTTAAAAGCAAGGTGATTCAAAACAAAAAATTACCCAGAAGCGATTTCACGAATTTCAGATCCATCTATAATATCGATGGATTATATATTATGTACCACAGATCACAGAAACTAAAGGGAGATATGGTTAGGGGGCGGGGCCGGTGTCGCAGCAATATGCCCAAAAAAAGAACACATGCTGTTTGTTGCATTCAGTTGACGTTCGACCGTCGGCCGGGTATTATTTGACAATGCCGTGTTGTTCCGTTAAAGTTTGTAAAAATCGAAGTGAAACCAGCAACTTTAAGTCAAATGGAATCATATACCATCGGTAAGTACTGAAAATTATACGATTTTCTTACTAAAATTTGAAAAACAATATTACGTAGAGTGATTTATTGGTTTCATTATGTGACAGAACGACAGTCACAATAATTTATGTAAATAGTTTACAATGCTTCTTCTGTACGTGACTCTATTCAAACGCGAAGTTCGAATACCGCAATGTATAATGAACATACTAAAGCTAACAAAACGTTCGATCGTGTAGTACAGGCCGCTGCTCGCGGTCGTTAGTTGAGGATGCGCGTCGAGTGTGTCCATGTCGATAAGATTCGGATTTTTTATCGTATTATGTATTATTTTACTACCTTATTTTTATATCACAATGTATTACTATTAGCTTAATATCTGATTGTATTATTATTATTTGATAGGTACTCGAGCAATAATTTTATAGTAATTAATAATTATTATACATGGATTAAAAAAAGAAGTCACTTATTTCATACTTATATTACTTTACAATAAGTCAATAGGCAATGCTTTATGTACTTCATCACCATGAATGCTACCATCAAGGTGTCCATTTCTATTTTCTACCTAGTTACTGTATTGCCTATAAATTGTTTTAATTTTAACGTTTCTCATTTTATCGACAAGCAATCCCTATCGTAAACGCATATCCTGCAGCTGTGTGGTGCTGTATACGTACGTCACTTACAATCTAGTGTGCGAACGAATAGTCGCTCTCAAATTTTTGTGTGATGACACGCACACAACGCGAAGTATTGTTTTTATTTTGTTTACTGTTGTGTGCGTAAATTTGCTATGAGACACCAGCTGCCTTATTACGTATCTTGCAGACGACAAGCAACAACCAAAAATTGCACAATAGCTGTTGTCAATCGTCTATTTCTTATTACGTAAAAGCAGACAACAAGCAGATAATCTGCCGTCAACAGTGCTGCCTCTGTCGAGCAACTGAAAAACTAAAAATGCAGTTGTCGCTAATGTAAAGTCAAAGGTTGCTTTGCAAGCGGTATTATCTATGACTTGTGACAGCAACACGACAGCAACAACTTAGCAATTCATCTGTTAAATATGCGACAGGTCTAATACTTGTTGTTGACTAGTTGCTGCTTGTGTTATCGTCACTAAAGTGTATAAAAACGCGAAATTACTCACAAATATAGTGTATTTTATTGATTGTTAACTAAGATCATCAAATATTTATAAATATAATTAAAATATATTGCGGTAAGTGTGCAAAATGTTTTAGGTTAAAAATTTTGATAAGTTTTCGAACATAATTGTAGCATTGTACCAATAAGGAGGTATTAAATTTTGTCGTCGCATACATTAATAATATCTTAATTTACGGTTTTATAAACAATGGCAAGAACATGTTTATTAATTAATAAATGTTAGAGGGAGAACTACGAGTGTCTGTGCTTGTTTATAAACATACGTAGTACCAACAGTTGCCACTTGATTGTGAGTGTCGCTGCTTTCCATACAAAATCAAGTGCATCGGACGAAGAAAGCAGATGTTGTGCGACAGCGACGCAACTGCTTACATAATACGAATTTGTTTGACGTTTTGCGACCAGTCGCGAACCTGTCGCGCTGCTGTTGCGCGGTGGTCGTTATCTGCTGATTTTTAGCTAATAAGGCCGCCGGTTTCGTACTCAGCGCAAGCGATTGGCATCTCTCTAGATCTCTATGTTATGTACTTATAAATAAAAAATCGATTATTAAAAAAAATGTGTACAAATTCTTGACACCAGACAAATAATGACAAAAAAAACTAAAATAATTCATCTTTTACAATTTAATAAAAAACCGTTGCGTAAACTTTTGCGCTCCGAAAATATTTCGTGGATAACCCCACTGGATATTTTTTTAATTTGTTGAAAATTTTAAAAGTGTCTGGACAGTTGACATAGTTGGGTGGTTTTGAAAATAAATATTCGCAATATGATACGTTAATATTCCATTCGTTAATGTTAATTAATAATATTATATCCTTTAAAATATAATAACCCAACTAATCGTTTTTATCAAAATAATAATAGACAATACACGATATTTTTCCTGTTGCTGGATACACTTGGTTTAATTAACGCAAATTCTTTTTATATGTTCAAAAAACTCAGACTTATTACGTTCATATTTTAAGTTACGTGAATAAGATTAATTTGTTTATAATGCAGTAAGCAGACCAAAGTTCTAGTACATTCATTTGTATCACTAAAGTAACACAGCATGCAAACTATAATCTAACTATCAAGCCACAAATACATATACAGCATTTTTCTGAGAAGTAAGATATAAAGTGCATTATACATATATTACATAATATAGTTATAGCAACTTTTGAGGTCCTACAAGTCATGTTCATTTTTTTTATAAGAACAAGATGTAAAAAAAACCTTAAAAAACTTAATTAAAAGCAATATATTCAATCGCGACTAAGAGAAAGAGAAATATTCGTTAAAAATTACGTACTTGACCAATATCTTTGTGGACCTTAAAATTTGTTTATATAATGTAAATATAGTGCAAAAATTACCTGTTCCCTGCTCAAAAAGAACTGAAAAGAAAGGAAGCACAGTTAGAGGTTACACAAGCCACACGACACCAAACCTTAATTACTTCTGAAGAAATAGAATGGTTATATTTTCTTTAAAATATAATGCATTGAAACCAATGAATGCTAAGACAAAGAATTTGTTAGCAGAGGAAAAAAGAAAAGAGATAGTTAATAAACTAAAATAGTTAGATTATTTCACGTCACTTTTTAGGGTTAAAGGTAAAACGGGACCCTATTAGTGAGACTTCGCTGTCTGTCTGCACATACGTCTGGCACCAGACTGTATCTCGTAAACCATGATAGCTAGATATTTTAATTTTTTAGAGATGATATACTTATGTATTTCTGATTTTAAACAAATAAAAAATTGAATGGGGAACTTTTTTTGCAAAACATACCGGCGATGTACTGAACCGTCGCGAGTGTGACCCGCGTCCCGCACTTGACCAATTCTTTTTACGCTATCATATTATGGCTGTATAATCATACAATTAGGTACAATAATATTCAAATACATTCAAGTTGTTACTGTGTTAATTTGACATAATGATAATATTTTTGAGCTCTAGTGCAAATTGTCATTGCTGGTAATTTGATGACATTCAGGTAGATTTGAATTCGTCTATACCTACTTCATGTACGTTATGCATTTTTCTACTACCTATCTGTGAGTAATATGCATCGAAATATATGTTATAACAATTAATTTTTTAATAATTGTCATCGTCTCAAACTTTTTGGTCTGTGTAGCGCATGTCGCGTGACGCATGATACGTACGATAATTATCGTACAAATACGATAATTTTTAGTTAAATGTCTATAAAAAATTTTCACTTTTACCGTGGTTTCATAAAACCACACAACATTTTTTGAGCCCTACTTAATAGATGTTTGCAAATATTTTTATATAATTTTTCAATTTTTACAATGTATTTGTTTTCTTTTAATTCAATTTCAACTAATACCAATCTAACAGTTGTGCTCATATCTATAAAATGTTCGTATACGGGATAATCTTATCTAAAGTTTCTAATGAGTCATGTTCATAAAGTGCAGTGTGGTAAACAATATTACACTTATATCAGGAACAATCGCAGACACTGCAAACGGAAGTATATTCGCGATAATATGTAGGTACTTGATGCAAGATTTCATTAACAATGGATTGTGTCCAGGATTTAATTGGAAGATTTTCATTGTTTTGAAATTTGAATATTATAAGTTTATATAAATTTATAAAGAATAGAAAAAAATCGATCACGAGGCGGGTCTCGAACCCGCATATCCTTTCACGCCAATCCGGGGCGGATGCCTGACCAACTCGGCCACCCGTGACCCGCCAGAGCGATCGAATTTAGTATTTTCTAGGGTTTGATTTTACGCGAGTATTATACATTTAGAAATTAAAGACTTTTTAACGGATTTTAAACGCGATTTATTCATTCTATTATTTTCCCGACGTTTCGAACACTTTACAGCGAGCGTGGTCACGGGGAGACTGAGATGTTGTACGTCTTGAAGGTCATTCAGTCGATCGAATTTATTCCATTATTTTAGTTTTAAGTGTCTAAGGGTATACCGTTATGTAACTTTGAATAACGTCGTAAGGAAACCGACATGTCGAAGAATCAAAAAGTTCGACGACATCTGCAAACCCGCACTTGGCCAGCGTGGTGGATTACGTCCTGATGAACATTAGGGGCTGATGATGATGATGATTAGTTTGAAAGCATTTTTTTTAATGTAACAAGCAAAGGACACAAAAGAAACGAAATTATTTTGCAAATGGTCGAAATTACGGGAGAGGAGAGGATAGCTTAATGGGTAAGAATACCAGAAGAATGGCAGAGAAAGGGGAAGACTAGCATTGTAAAAGAACATTACCGATTTTTTACAATTCATCAATATTTATTTCGAAATTTATAAAACAAACCATTCTTTATCTTCACAAGTAATAAACTTAACTAGCTTCTAGCACCATTAACACCATTTTAGTCACAAATGTCCAAACCAATGAATGAATTTTAATACAATGTATTATTTAAAACTTAATTACGAAACATGTTAATATAACTGAATCATTAAAACCCCATTAATTTTTTATACCATTATCCTATAATATCCACAAGGAAAATCGTTGAAATAGTGCACACAACTATTTCTAATCACACATCACACACACATAGACAAACCATGCAACAATACACTCATAATTATAATAGCTAATTTATTTTATACTGAATTGAGAATAATTGAACAAAAAATCAACTTCAAAACAATTTTTTGAACAAAAAAATTTTACGATTTTCTTCTTTTTTTTTAACATTCTGCATAATATTTACTTCCTTGAAAAAAACTTTTGTTAATCCTATATTTCTTTAGACAAATAGTAGTCAATATTAATAATTTAAGAACATATGGCTGAAACATTGGAGATGCTTTCTAAACTGGTATGTATATGATAAAAGTTCATTAATTCTTATATCTTTAACCTTTTATACTTTTCTTTGATAAGCCTATTAATATCTAACGGGTTTAAAAACCTAATGCATTTTTCATTTATAATATATTACTCTTTATTGAAAAATTTACTATATTATGTACTTTAGATAAGATAAGATATTCCATTTAGATAAATGATAGCTCACCTGTTTGTGTTTAATTTTAGAGCACTCCTGATAAGCCGCTTCAAGTTTTGGATTACTGGGCGCTTTCTTGGACCTTGTGTTTTTTATTCCTAGCGATTTACCAAATGGGGCGAACCAATATCTGAAAAAAAGTTGTGTTTAAGATTTTTTGCTACTGAAACTGAAACTGAAATGAATCAAAAATGTGGATTCAATTTAATTTTCAAAGTTTAGTTTGTCATGTAGGTAATTGTAATCTATACATATAATAAATCTGTAGAAGGGTCAATTCTGTACATTGAAAATATTGAAAAAATAAATAGCAGGGGGTGTTACTGGATCGATACCAAACCCAAATATGTGATTAAAAAAATTTTTGTCTGAATCACGTGAAAACTAGCGGTTCGATTTCGATGAAACTTGGTATAATTATACCTTATTATCCTGGGCGTAAAATAGGATACTTTTTATCCTGGAAAAATACGTAGAAAAAAATTAATCTTAATTTTTCAGTTTTATCCATAGACGTTGTTCCGTAGAACCGCGAACACACGTTGCGTATTATTATAGGCCTAGCCATATTTGGGAATTGGGACCAATAGATATTTATAAGATGTTATTGACAGAGGTACTCAAAATGGAGAAATAACCATCCACGCGAAGACCGACATCCGCGCGGACGGAGTCGCGGGCGGAAGCTAGCTGTAAATAATTTTATATTTGCTTACTGCAATTAAATAATTTTGGCATGGTAATTATTTATAATAGAAACATTTTAATATTAT